>NW_027184368.1:0-5000 GCF_000393655.2 Nicotiana sylvestris
CTCGCGCGGATTTGCAGTTTTATGGCTGTAAAATGCCAAAAAATATAATGTGGTCATTTCGAGTGGGTGGAAATTGTTTCTTATGCCGTATTTGATGTCCGGGACAAATATTAGGCGATTCCACGACGGATCCATCCGGCCCAAGGCGGAAGGCATGGGCTATAGCACACAAAAATTTGGGACTCGCGCGGATTTGCAGTTTTATGGCTGTAAAATGGCCAAAAAATATAATGTGGTCATTTCGAGTGGGTGGAAATTGTTTCTTATGCCGTATTTGATGTCTGGGACAAATATTAGGCGATTCCACGACGGATCCATCCGGGCCCAAGGCGGAAGGCATGGGCTATAGCACACAAAAATTTGGGACTCGCGCGGATTTGCAGTTTTATGGCTGTAAAATGCCAAAAAATATAATGTGGTCATTTCGGGTTGGTGGAAATTGTTTCTTATGCCGTATTTGATGTCCGGGACAAATATTAGGCGATTCCACGACGGATCCATCCGGGCCCAAGGCGGAAGGCATGGGCTATAGCACACAAAAATTTGGGACTCGCGCGGATTTGCAGTTTTATGGCTGTAAAATGCCAAAAAATATAATGTGGTCATTTCGAGTGGGTGGAAATTGTTTCTTATGCCGTATTTGATGTCCGGGACAAATATTAGGCGATTCCACGACGGATCCATCCGGCCCAAGGCGGAAGGCATGGGCTATAGCACACAAAAATTTGGGACTCGCGCGGATTTGCAGTTTTATGGCTGTAAAATGCCAAAAAATATAATGTGGTCATTTCGAGTGGGTGGAAATTGTTTCTTATGCCGTATTTGATGTCCGGGACAAATATTAGGCGATTCCACGACGGATCCATCCGGGCCCATGGCGGAAGGCATGGGCTATAGCACACAAAAATTTGGGACTCGCGCGGATTTGCAGTTTTATGGCTTGTAAAATGCCAAAAAATATAATGTGGTCATTTCGGGTTGGTGGAAATTGTTTCTTATGCCGTATTTGATGTCCGGGACAAATATTAGGCGATTCCACGACGGATCCATCCGGGCCCAAGGCGGAAGGCATGGGCTATAGCACACAAAAATTTGGGACTCGCGCGGATTTCCAGTTTTATGGCTGTAAAATGCCAAAAAATATAATGTGGTCATTTCGAGTAGGTGGAAATTGTTTCTTATGCCGTATTTGATGTTCGGGAAAATATTAGGCGATTCCACGACGGATCCATCCGGGCCCATGGCGGAAGGCATGGGCACACAAAAATTTGGGACTCGCGCGGATTTGCAGTTTTATGGCTGTAAAATGGAAAAAAATATAATGTGGTCATTTCGAGTGGGTGGAAATTGTTTCTTATGCCGTATTTGATGTCCGGGACAAATATTAGGCGATTGCACGACGAATCCATCCGGGCCCAAGGCGGAAGGCATGGGCTATAGCACACAAAAATTTGGGACTCGCGCGGATTTGCAGTTTTATGGCTGTAAAATGCCAAAAAATATAATGTGGTCATTTCGAATGGGTGGAAATTGTTTCTTATGCCGTATTTGATGTCCGAGACAAATATTAGGCGATTCCACGACGGATCCATCCGGGCCCAAGGCGGAAGGCATGGGTACACAAAAATTTGGGACTCGCGCGGATTTGCAGTTTTATGGCTGTAAAATGCCAAAAAATATAATGTGGTTATTTCGGGTTGGTGGAAATTGTTTCTTATGCCGTATTTGATGTCCGGGACAAATATTAGGCGATTCCACGACGGATCCATCCGGGCCCAAGGCGGAAGGCATGGGATATAGCACACAAAAATTTGGGACTCGCGCGGATTTGCAGTTTTATGGCTGTAAAATGCCAAAAAATATAATGTGGTCATTTCGAGTGGGTGGAAATTGTTTCTTATGCCGTATTTGATGTCTGGGACAAATATTAGGCGATTCCACGACGGATCCATCCGGGCCCATGGCGGAAGGCATGGGCTATAGCACACAAAAATTTGGGACTCGCGCGGATTTGTAGTTTTATGGCTGTAAAATGCCAAAAAATATAATGTGGTCATTTCGAGTGGGTGGAAATTGTTTCTTATGCCGTATTTGATGTCCGGGACAAATATTAGGCGATTCCACGACGGATCCATCCGGGCCCAAGGCGGAAGGCATGGGCGTACACAAAAATTTGGGACTCGCGCGGATTTGCAGTTTTATGGCTGTAAAATGCCAAAAAATATAATGTGGTCATTTCGAGTAGGTGAAAATTGTTTCTTATGCCGTATTTGATGTTCGGGAAAATATTAGGCGATTCCACGACGGATCCATCCGGGCCCATGGCGGAAGGCATGGGCACACAAAAATTTGGGACTCGCGCGGATTTGCAGTTTTATGGCTATAAAATGGCAAAAAATATAATGTGGTCATTTCGAGTGGGTGGAAATTGTTTCTTATGCCGTATTTGATGTCCGGGACAAATATTAGGCGATTCCACGACGGATCCATCCGGGCCCATGGCGGAAGGCATGGGCTATAGCACACAAAAATTTGGGACTCGCGCGGATTTGCAGTTTTATGGCTTGTAAAATGCCAAAAAATATAATGTGGTCATTTCGGGTTGGTGGAAATTGTTTCTTATGCCGTATTTGATGTCCGGGACAAATATTAGGCGATTCCACGACGGATCCATCCGGGCCCAAGGCGGAAGGCATGGGCTATAGCACACAAAAATTTGGGACTCGCGCGGATTTCCAGTTTTATGGCTGTAAAATGCCAAAAAATATAATGTGGTCATTTCGAGTAGGTGGAAATTGTTTCTTATGCCGTATTTGATGTTCGGGAAAATATTAGGCGATTCCACGACGGATCCATCCGGGCCCATGGCGGAAGGCATGGGCACACAAAAATTTGGGACTCGCGCGGATTTGCAGTTTTATGGCTGTAAAATGGAAAAAAATATAATGTGGTCATTTCGAGTGGGTGGAAATTGTTTCTTATGCCGTATTTGATGTCCGGGACAAATATTAGGCGATTGCACGACGAATCCATCCGGGCCCAAGGCGGAAGGCATGGGCTATAGCACACAAAAATTTGGGACTCGCGCGGATTTGCAGTTTTATGGCTGTAAAATGCCAAAAAATATAATGTGGTCATTTCGAATGGGTGGAAATTGTTTCTTATGCCGTATTTGATGTCCGAGACAAATATTAGGCGATTCCACGACGGATCCATCCGGGCCCAAGGCGGAAGGCATGGGTACACAAAAATTTGGGACTCGCGCGGATTTGCAGTTTTATGGCTGTAAAATGCCAAAAAATATAATGTGGTTATTTCGGGTTGGTGGAAATTGTTTCTTATGCCGTATTTGATGTCCGGGACAAATATTAGGCGATTCCACGACGGATCCATCCGGGCCCAAGGCGGAAGGCATGGGCTATAGCACACAAAAATTTGGGACTCGCGCGGATTTGCAGTTTTATGGCTGTAAAATGCCAAAAAATATAATGTGGTCATTTCGAGTGGGTGGAAATTGTTTCTTATGCCGTATTTGATGTCTGGGACAAATATTAGGCGATTCCACGACGGATCCATCCGGGCCCATGGCGGAAGGCATGGGCTATAGCACACAAAAATTTGGGACTCGCGCGGATTTGTAGTTTTATGGCTGTAAAATGCCAAAAAATATAATGTGGTCATTTCGAGTGGGTGGAAATTGTTTCTTATGCCGTATTTGATGTCCGTGACAAATATTAGGCGATTCCACGACGGATCCATCCGGGCCCAAGGCGGAAGGCATGGGTACACAAAAATTTGGGACTCGCGCGGATTTGCAGTTTTATGGCTGTAAAATGCCAAAAAATATAATGTGGTTATTTCGGGTTGGTGGAAATTGTTTCTTATGCCGTATTTGATGTCCGGGACAAATATTAGGCGATTCCACGACGGATCCATCCGGGCCCAAGGCGGAAGGCATGGGCTATAGCACACAAAAATTTGGGACTCGCGCGGATTTGCAGTTTTATGGCTGTAAAATGCCAAAAAATATAATGTGGTCATTTCGAGTAGGTGGAAATTGTTTCTTATGCCGTATTTGATGTCCGGGACAAATATTAGGCGATTCCACGACGGATCCATCCGGGCACAAGGCGGAAGGCATGGGCACACAAAAATTTGGGACTCGCGCGGATTTGCAGTTTTATGGCTGTAAAATGGAAAAAAATATAATGTGGTCATTTCGAGTGGGTGGAAATTGTTTCTTATGCCGTATTTGATGTCCGGGACAAATATTAGGCGATTCCATGACGGATCCATCCGGGCCCAAGATGGAAGGCATGGGCGCACACAAAAATTTGGGACTCGCGCGGGTTTGCAGTTTTATGGCTGTAAAATGCCAAAAAATATAAGGTGGTCATTTCGAGTGGGTGGAAATTGTTTCTTATGCCGTATTTGATGTCCGGGACAAATATTAGGCGATTCCACGACGGATCCATCCGGGCCCAAGGCGGAAAGGCATGGGCACACAAAAATTTGGGACTCGCGCGGATTTGCAGTTTTATGGCTGTAAAATGGCAAAAAATATAATGTGGTCATTTCGAGTGGGTGGAAATTGTTTCTTATGCCGTATTTGATGTTCGGGACAAATATTAGGCGATTCCACGACGGATCCATCCGGGCCCATGGCGGAAGGCATGGGCTATAGCACACAAAAATTTGGGACTCGCGCGGATTTGCAGTTTTATGGCTGTAAAATGGCAAAAAATATAATGTGGTCATTTCGAGTGGGTGGAAATTGTTTCTTATGCCGTATTTGATGTCCGGGACAAATATTAGGCGATTCCACGACGGATCCATCCGGGCCCAAGGCGGAAGGCATGGGCTATAGCACACAAAAATTTGGGACTCGCGCGGATTTGCAGTTTTATGGCTGTAAAATGCCAAAAAATATAATGTGGTCATTTCGAATGGGTGGAAATTGTTTCTTATGCCGTATTTGATGTCCGAGACAAATATTAGGC
>NW_027184368.1:10000-12500 GCF_000393655.2 Nicotiana sylvestris
GGTTTAGGGTTTAGGGTTTAGGGTTTAGGGTTTAGGGTTTAGGGTTTAGGGTTTAGGGTTTAGGGTTTAGGGTTTAGGGTTTAGGGTTTAGGGTTTAGGGTTTAGGGTTTAGGGTTTAGGGTTTAGGGTTTAGGGTTTAGGGTTTAGGGTTTAGGGTTTAGGGTTTAGGGTTTAGGGTTTAGGGTTTAGGGTTTAGGGTTTAGGGTTTAGGGTTTAGGGTTTAGGGTTTAGGGTTTAGGGTTTAGGGTTTAGGGTTTAGGGTTTAGGGTTTAGGGTTTAGGGTTTAGGGTTTAGGGTTTAGGGTTTAGGGTTTAGGGTTTAGGGTTTAGGGTTTAGGGTTTAGGGTTTAGGGTTTAGGGTTTAGGGTTTAGGGTTTAGGGTTTTAGGGTTTAGGGTTTAGGGTTTAGGGTTTAGGGTTTAGGGTTTAGGGTTTAGGGTTTAGGGTTTAGGGTTTAGGGTTTAGGGTTTAGGGTTTAGGGTTTAGGGTTTAGGGTTTAGGGTTTAGGGTTTAGGGTTTAGGGTTTAGGGTTTAGGGTTTAGGGTTTAGGGTTTAGGGTTTAGGGTTTAGGGTTTAGGGTTTAGGGTTTAGGGTTTAGGGTTTAGGGTTTAGGGTTTAGGGTTTAGGGTTTAGGGTTTAGGGTTTAGGGTTTAGGGTTTAGGGTTTAGGGTTTAGGGTTTAGGGTTTAGGGTTTAGGGTTTAGGGTTTAGGGTTTAGGGTTTAGGGTTTAGGGTTTAGGGTTTAGGGTTTAGGGTTTAGGGTTTAGGGTTTAGGGTTTAGGGTTTAGGGTTTAGGGTTTAGGGTTTAGGGTTTAGGGTTTAGGGTTTAGGGTTTAGGGTTTAGGGTTTAGGGTTTAGGGTTTAGGGTTTAGGGTTTAGGGTTTAGGGTTTAGGGTTTAGGGTTTAGGGTTTAGGGTTTAGGGTTTAGGGTTTAGGGTTTAGGGTTTAGGGTTTAGGGTTTAGGGTTTAGGGTTTAGGGTTTAGGGTTTAGGGTTTAGGGTTTAGGGTTTAGGGTTTAGGGTTTAGGGTTTAGGGTTTAGGGTTTAGGGTTTAGGGTTTAGGGTTTAGGGTTTAGGGTTTAGGGTTTAGGGTTTAGGGTTTAGGGTTTAGGGTTTAGGGTTTAGGGTTTAGGGTTTAGGGTTTAGGGTTTAGGGTTTAGGGTTTAGGGTTTAGGGTTTAGGGTTTAGGGTTTAGGGTTTAGGGTTTAGGGTTTAGGGTTTAGGGTTTAGGGTTTAGGGTTTAGGGTTTAGGGTTTAGGGTTTAGGGTTTAGGGTTTAGGGTTTAGGGTTTAGGGTTTAGGGTTTAGGGTTTAGGGTTTAGGGTTTAGGGTTTAGGGTTTGGGGTTTAGGGTTTAGGGTTTAGGGTTTAGGGTTTAGGGTTTAGGGTTTAGGGTTTAGGGTTTAGGGTTTAGGGTTTAGGGTTTAGGGTTTAGGGTTTAGGGTTTAGGGTTTAGGGTTTAGGGTTTAGGGTTTAGGGTTTAGGGTTTAGGGTTTAGGGTTTAGGGTTTAGGGTTTAGGGTTTAGGGTTTAGGGTTTAGGGTTTAGGGTTTAGGGTTTAGGGTTTAGGGTTTAGGGTTTAGGGTTTAGGGTTTAGGGTTTAGGGTTTAGGGTTTAGGGTTTAGGGTTTAGGGTTTAGGGTTTAGGGTTTAGGGTTTAGGGTTTAGGGTTTAGGGTTTAGGGTTTAGGGTTTAGGGTTTAGGGTTTAGGGTTTAGGGTTTAGGGTTTAGGGTTTAGGGTTTAGGGTTTAGGGTTTAGGGTTTAGGGTTTAGGGTTTAGGGTTTAGGGTTTAGGGTTTAGGGTTTAGGGTTTAGGGTTTAGGGTTTAGGGTTTAGGGTTTAGGGTTTAGGGTTTAGGGTTTAGGGTTTAGGGTTTAGGGTTTAGGGTTTAGGGTTTAGGGTTTAGGGTTTAGGGTTTAGGGTTTAGGGTTTAGGGTTTAGGGTTTAGGGTTTAGGGTTTAAGGTTTAGGGTTTAGGGTTTAGGGTTTAGGGTTTAGGGTTTAGGGTTTAGGGTTTAGGGTTTAGGGTTTAGGGTTTAGGGTTTAGGGTTTAGGGTTTAGGGTTTAGGGTTTAGGGTTTAGGGTTTAGGGTTTAGGGTTTAGGGTTTAGGGTTTAGGGTTTAGGGTTTAGGGTTTAGGGTTTAGGGTTTAGGGTTTAGGGTTTAGGGTTTAGGGTTTAGGGTTTAGGGTTTAGGGTTTAGGGTTTAGGGTTTAGGGTTTAGGGTTTAGGGTTTAGGGTTTAGGGTTTAGGGTTTAGGGTTTAGGGTTTAGGGTTTAGGGTTTAGGGTTTAGGGTTTAGGGTTTAGGGTTTAGGGTTTAGGGTTTAGGGTTTAGGGTTTAGGGTTTAGGGTTTAGGGTTTAGGGTTTAGGGTTTAGGGTTTAGGGTTTAGGGTTTAGGGTTTAGGGTTTAGGGTTTAGGGTTTAGGGTTTAGGGTTTAGGGTTTAGGGTTTAGGGTTTAGGGTTTAGGGTTTAGGGTTTAGGGTTTAGGGTTTAGGGTTTAGGGTTTAG
>NW_027184368.1:17500-55000 GCF_000393655.2 Nicotiana sylvestris
GTTTAGGGTTTAGGGTTTAGGGTTTAGGGTTTAGGGTTTAGGGTTTAGGGTTTAGGGTTTAGGGTTTAGGGTTTAGGGTTTAGGGTTTAGGGTTTAGGGTTTAGGGTTTAGGGTTTAGGGTTTAGGGTTTAGGGTTTAGGGTTTAGGGTTTAGGGTTTAGGGTTTAGGGTTTAGGGTTTAGGGTTTAGGGTTTAGGGTTTAGGGTTTAGGGTTTAGGGTTTAGGGTTTAGGGTTTAGGGTTTAGGGTTTAGGGTTTAGGGTTTAGGGTTTAGGGTTTAGGGTTTAGGGTTTAGGGTTTAGGGTTTAGGGTTTAGGGTTTAGGGTTTAGGGTTTAGGGTTTAGGGTTTAGGGTTTAGGGTTTAGGGTTTAGGGTTTAGGGTTTAGGGTTTAGGGTTTAGGGTTTAGGGTTTAGGGTTTAGGGTTTAGGGTTTAGGGTTTAGGGTTTAGGGTTTAGGGTTTAGGGTTTAGGGTTTAGGGTTTAGGGTTTAGGGTTTAGGGTTTAGGGTTTAGGGTTTAGGGTTTAGGGTTTAGGGTTTAGGGTTTAGGGTTTAGGGTTTAGGGTTTAGGGTTTAGGGTTTAGGGTTTAGGGTTTAGGGTTTAGGGTTTAGGGTTTAGGGTTTAGGGTTTAGGGTTTAGGGTTTAGGGTTTAGGGTTTAGGGTTTAGGGTTTAGGGTTTAGGGTTTAGGGTTTAGGGTTTAGGGTTTAGGGTTTAGGGTTTAGGGTTTAGGGTTTAGGGTTTAGGGTTTAGGGTTTAGGGTTTAGGGTTTAGGGTTTAGGGTTTAGGGTTTAGGGTTTAGGGTTTAGGGTTTAGGGTTTAGGGTTTAGGGTTTAGGGTTTAGGGTTTAGGGTTTAGGGTTTAGGGTTTAGGGTTTAGGGTTTAGGGTTTAGGGTTTAGGGTTTAGGGTTTAGGGTTTAGGGTTTAGGGTTTAGGGTTTAGGGTTTAGGGTTTAGGGTTTAGGGTTTAGGGTTTAGGGTTTAGGGTTTAGGGTTTAGGGTTTAGGGTTTAGGGTTTAGGGTTTAGGGTTTAGGGTTTAGGGTTTAGGGTTTAGGGTTTAGGGTTTAGGGTTTAGGGTTTAGGGTTTAGGGTTTAGGGTTTAGGGTTTAGGGTTTAGGGTTTAGGGTTTAGGGTTTAGGGTTTAGGGTTTAGGGTTTAGGGTTTAGGGTTTAGGGTTTAGGGTTTAGGGTTTAGGGTTTAGGGTTTAGGGTTTAGGGTTTAGGGTTTAGGGTTTAGGGTTTAGGGTTTAGGGTTTAGGGTTTAGGGTTTAGGGTTTAGGGTTTAGGGTTTAGGGTTTAGGGTTTAGGGTTTAGGGTTTAGGGTTTAGGGTTTAGGGTTTAGGGTTTAGGGTTTAGGGTTTAGGGTTTAGGGTTTAGGGTTTAGGGTTTAGGGTTTAGGGTTTAGGGTTTAGGGTTTAGGGTTTAGGGTTTAGGGTTTAGGGTTTAGGGTTTAGGGTTTAGGGTTTAGGGTTTAGGGTTTAGGGTTTAGGGTTTAGGGTTTAGGGTTTAGGGTTTAGGGTTTAGGGTTTAGGGTTTAGGGTTTAGGGTTTAGGGTTTAGGGTTTAGGGTTTAGGGTTTAGGGTTTAGGGTTTAGGGTTTAGGGTTTAGGGTTTAGGGTTTAGGGTTTAGGGTTTAGGGTTTAGGGTTTAGGGTTTAGGGTTTAGGGTTTAGGGTTTAGGGTTTAGGGTTTAGGGTTTAGGGTTTAGGGTTTAGGGTTTAGGGTTTAGGGTTTAGGGTTTAGGGTTTAGGGTTTAGGGTTTAGGGTTTAGGGTTTAGGGTTTAGGGTTTAGGGTTTAGGGTTTAGGGTTTAGGGTTTGGGGTTTAGGGTTTAGGGTTTAGGGTTTAGGGTTTGGGGTTTAGGGTTTAGGGTTTAGGGTTTGGGGTTTAGGGTTTAGGGTTTAGGGTTTAGGGTTTAGGGTTTAGGGTTTAGGGTTTAGGGTTTAGGGTTTAGGGTTTAGGGTTTAGGGTTTAGGGTTTAGGGTTTAGGGTTTAGGGTTTAGGGTTTAGGGTTTAGGGTTTAGGGTTTAGGGTTTAGGGTTTAGGGTTTAGGGTTTAGGGTTTAGGGTTTTAGGGTTTAGGGTTTAGGGTTTAGGGTTTAGGGTTTAGGGTTTAGGGTTTAGGGTTTAGGGTTTAGGGTTTAGGGTTTAGGGTTTAGGGTTTAGGGTTTAGGGTTTAGGGTTTAGGGTTTAGGGTTTAGGGTTTAGGGTTTAGGGTTTAGGGTTTAGGGTTTAGGGTTTAGGGTTTAGGGTTTAGGGTTTAGGGTTTAGGGTTTAGGGTTTAGGGTTTAGGGTTTAGGGTTTAGGGTTTAGGGTTTAGGGTTTAGGGTTTAGGGTTTAGGGTTTAGGGTTTAGGGTTTAGGGTTTAGGGTTTAGGGTTTAGGGTTTAGGGTTTAGGGTTTAGGGTTTAGGGTTTAGGGTTTAGGGTTTAGGGTTTAGGGTTTAGGGTTTAGGGTTTAGGGTTTTAGGGTTTAGGGTTTAGGGTTTAGGGTTTAGGGTTTAGGGTTTAGGGTTTAGGGTTTAGGGTTTAGGGTTTAGGGTTTAGGGTTTAGGGTTTAGGGTTTAGGGTTTAGGGTTTAGGGTTTAGGGTTTAGGGTTTAGGGTTTAGGGTTTAGGGTTTAGGGTTTAGGGTTTAGGGTTTAGGGTTTAGGGTTTAGGGTTTAGGGTTTAGGGTTTAGGGTTTAGGGTTTAGGGTTTAGGGTTTAGGGTTTAGGGTTTAGGGTTTAGGGTTTAGGGTTTAGGGTTTAGGGTTTAGGGTTTAGGGTTTAGGGTTTAGGGTTTAGGGTTTAGGGTTTAGGGTTTAGGGTTTAGGGTTTAGGGTTTAGGGTTTAGGGTTTAGGGTTTAGGGTTTAGGGTTTAGGGTTTAGGGTTTAGGGTTTAGGGTTTAGGGTTTAGGGTTTAGGGTTTAGGGTTTAGGGTTTAGGGTTTAGGGTTTAGGGTTTAGGGTTTAGGGTTTAGGGTTTAGGGTTTAGGGTTTAGGGTTTAGGGTTTAGGGTTTAGGGTTTAGGGTTTAGGGTTTAGGGTTTAGGGTTTAGGGTTTAGGGTTTAGGGTTTAGGGTTTAGGGTTTAGGGTTTAGGGTTTAGGGTTTAGGGTTTAGGGTTTAGGGTTTAGGGTTTAGGGTTTAGGGTTTAGGGTTTAGGGTTTAGGGTTTAGGGTTTAGGGTTTAGGGTTTAGGGTTTAGGGTTTAGGGTTTAGGGTTTAGGGTTTAGGGTTTAGGGTTTAGGGTTTAGGGTTTAGGGTTTAGGGTTTAGGGTTTAGGGTTTAGGGTTTAGGGTTTAGGGTTTAGGGTTTAGGGTTTAGGGTTTAGGGTTTAGGGTTTAGGGTTTAGGGTTTAGGGTTTAGGGTTTAGGGTTTAGGGTTTAGGGTTTAGGGTTTAGGGTTTAGGGTTTAGGGTTTAGGGTTTAGGGTTTAGGGTTTAGGGTTTAGGGTTTAGGGTTTAGGGTTTAGGGTTTAGGGTTTAGGGTTTAGGGTTTAGGGTTTAGGGTTTAGGGTTTAGGGTTTAGGGTTTAGGGTTTAGGGTTTAGGGTTTAGGGTTTAGGGTTTAGGGTTTAGGGTTTAGGGTTTAGGGTTTAGGGTTTAGGGTTTAGGGTTTAGGGTTTAGGGTTTAGGGTTTAGGGTTTAGGGTTTAGGGTTTAGGGTTTAGGGTTTAGGGTTTAGGGTTTAGGGTTTAGGGTTTAGGGTTTAGGGTTTAGGGTTTAGGGTTTAGGGTTTAGGGTTTAGGGTTTAGGGTTTAGGGTTTAGGGTTTAGGGTTTAGGGTTTAGGGTTTAGGGTTTAGGGTTTAGGGTTTAGGGTTTAGGGTTTAGGGTTTAGGGTTTAGGGTTTAGGGTTTAGGGTTTAGGGTTTAGGGTTTAGGGTTTAGGGTTTAGGGTTTAGGGTTTAGGGTTTAGGGTTTAGGGTTTAGGGTTTAGGGTTTAGGGTTTAGGGTTTAGGGTTTAGGGTTTAGGGTTTAGGGTTTAGGGTTTAGGGTTTAGGGTTTAGGGTTTAGGGTTTAGGGTTTAGGGTTTAGGGTTTAGGGTTTAGGGTTTAGGGTTTAGGGTTTAGGGTTTAGGGTTTAGGGTTTAGGGTTTAGGGTTTAGGGTTTAGGGTTTAGGGTTTAGGGTTTAGGGTTTAGGGTTTAGGGTTTAGGGTTTAGGGTTTAGGGTTTAGGGTTTAGGGTTTAGGGTTTAGGGTTTAGGGTTTAGGGTTTAGGGTTTAGGGTTTAGGGTTTAGGGTTTAGGGTTTAGGGTTTAGGGTTTAGGGTTTAGGGTTTAGGGTTTAGGGTTTAGGGTTTAGGGTTTAGGGTTTAGGGTTTAGGGTTTAGGGTTTAGGGTTTAGGGTTTAGGGTTTAGGGTTTAGGGTTTAGGGTTTAGGGTTTAGGGTTTAGGGTTTAGGGTTTAGGGTTTAGGGTTTAGGGTTTAGGGTTTAGGGTTTAGGGTTTAGGGTTTAGGGTTTAGGGTTTAGGGTTTAGGGTTTAGGGTTTAGGGTTTAGGGTTTAGGGTTTAGGGTTTAGGGTTTAGGGTTTAGGGTTTAGGGTTTAGGGTTTAGGGTTTAGGGTTTAGGGTTTAGGGTTTAGGGTTTAGGGTTTAGGGTTTAGGGTTTAGGGTTTAGGGTTTAGGGTTTAGGGTTTAGGGTTTAGGGTTTAGGGTTTAGGGTTTAGGGTTTAGGGTTTAGGGTTTAGGGTTTAGGGTTTAGGGTTTAGGGTTTAGGGTTTAGGGTTTAGGGTTTAGGGTTTAGGGTTTAGGGTTTAGGGTTTAGGGTTTAGGGTTTAGGGTTTAGGGTTTAGGGTTTAGGGTTTAAGGTTTAGGGTTTAGGGTTTAGGGTTTAGGGTTTAGGGTTTAGGGTTTAGGGTTTAGGGTTTAGGGTTTAGGGTTTAAGGTTTAGGGTTTAGGGTTTAGGGTTTAGGGTTTAGGGGTTTAGGGTTTAGGGTTTAGGGTTTAGGGTTTAGGGTTTAGGGTTTAGGGTTTAGGGTTTAGGGTTTAGGGTTTAGGGTTTAGGGTTTAGGGTTTAGGGTTTAGGGTTTAGGGTTTAGGGTTTAGGGTTTAGGGTTTAGGGTTTAGGGTTTAGGGTTTAGGGTTTAAGGTTTAGGGTTTAGGGTTTAGGGTTTAAGGTTTAGGGTTTAGGGTTTAGGGTTTAGGGTTTAGGGTTTAGGGTTTAGGGTTTAAGGTTTAAGGTTTAAGGTTTAAGGTTTAAGGTTTAAGGTTTAAGGTTTAGGGTTTAGGGTTTAGGGTTTAAGGTTTAAGGTTTAGGGTTTAAGGGTTTAGGGTTTAGGGTTTAGGGTTTAGGGTTTAAGGTTTAGGGTTTAAGGTTTAAGGTTTAAGGTTTAGGGTTTAGGGTTTAAGGTTTAAGGTTTAGGGTTTAAGGTTTAAGGTTTAGGGTTTAGGGTTTAGGGTTTAAGGTTTAAGGTTTAGGGTTTAAGGTTTAAGGTTTAGGGTTTAGGGTTTAAGGTTTAAGGTTTAGGGTTTAGGGTTTAAGGTTTAAGGTTTAGGGTTTAGGGTTTAGGGTTTAGGGTTTAGGGTTTAGGGTTTAGGGTTTAGGGTTTAAGGTTTAAGGTTTAGGGTTTAGGGTTTAAGGTTTAGGGTTTAGGGTTTAGGGTTTAGGGTTTAGGGTTTAGGGTTTAGGGTTTAGGGTTTAGGGTTTAGGGTTTAGGGTTTAGGGTTTAGGGTTTAGGGTTTAGGGTTTAGGGTTTAGGGTTTAGGGTTTAGGGTTTAGGGTTTAGGGTTTAGGGTTTAGGGTTTAGGGTTTAGGGTTTAAGGTTTAGGGTTTAGGGTTTAGGGTTTAGGGTTTAGGGTTTAAGGTTTAGGGTTTAGGGTTTAGGGTTTAGGGTTTAAGGTTTAGGGTTTAAGGTTTAGGGTTTAGGGTTTAGGGTTTAGGGTTTAGGGTTTAAGGTTTAAGGTTTAGGGTTTAGGGTTTAGGGTTTAGGGTTTAGGGTTTAGGGTTTAAGGTTTAAGGTTTAGGGTTTAGGGTTTAAGGTTTAAGGTTTAAGGTTTAAGGTTTAGGGTTTAAGGTTTAAGGTTTAGGGTTTAGGGTTTAGGGTTTAGGGTTTAGGGTTTAGGGTTTAGGGTTTAGGGTTTAGGGTTTAGGGTTTAGGGTTTAGGGTTTAGGGTTTAGGGTTTAGGGTTTAGGGTTTAGGGTTTAGGGTTTAGGGTTTAGGGTTTAGGGTTTAAGGTTTAGGGTTTAGGGTTTAGGGTTTAGGGTTTAGGGTTTAGGGTTTAGGGTTTAGGGTTTAAGGTTTAAGGTTTAAGGTTTAAGGTTTAGGGTTTAAGGTTTAAGGTTTAAGGTTTAAGGTTTAAGGTTTAAGGTTTAAAGTTTAAAGTTTAAAGTTTAAAGTTTAAAGTTTAAAGTTTAAAGTTTAAAGTTTAAAGTTTAAAGTTTAAAGTTTAAAGTTTAAAGTTTAAAATTTAAAGTTTAAAGTTTTAAAGTTTAAAGTTTAAAGTTTAAAGTTTAAGAGTTTAAAGTTTAAAGTTTAAAGTTTAAAGTTTAAAATTTAAAGTTTAAAGTTTTAAATTTAAAATTTAAAGTTTAAAGTTTAAGGTTTAAAGTTTAAAGTTTAAAGTTTAAAGTTTAAAGTTTAAAGTTTAAAATTTAAAATTTAAAGTTTAAAATTTAAAGTTTAAAATTTAAAATTTAAAATTTAAAGTTTAAAATTTAAAATTTAAAGTTTAAAATTTAAAGTTTAAAATTTAAAGTTTAAAGTTTAAAGTTTAAAGTTTAAAATTTAAAGTTTAAAATTTAAAGTTTAAAGTTTAAAGTTTAAAGTTTAAAGTTTAAAGTTTTTGTTTAAAATTTAAAGTTTAAAGTTTAAAGTTTAAAATTTAAAGTTTAAAGTTTAAAGTTTAAAGTTTAAAGTTTAAAGTTTAAAGTTTAAAATTTAAAGTTTAAAGTTTAAAGTTTAAAGTTTAAAGTTTAAAGTTTAAAGTTTAAAGTTTAAAATTTAAAGTTTAAAGTTTAAAGTTTAAAGTTTAAAGTTTAAAGTTTAAAGTTTAAAGTTTAAAGTTTAAAGTTTAAAGTTTAAAGTTTAAAGTTTAAGATTTAAAGTTTAAAGTTTAAAATTTAAAGTTTAAAGTTTAAAGTTTAAAGTTTAAAGTTTAAAGTTTAAAGTTTAAAGTTTAAAGTTTAAAGTTTAAAGTTTAAAGTTTAAAGTTTAAAGTTTAAAGTTTAAAGTTTAAAGTTTAAAGTTTAAAGTTTAAAGTTTAAAGTTTAAAATTTAAAGTTTAAAGTTTAAAGTTTAAAGTTTAAAGTTTAAAATTTGAAAGGTTAAAGTTTAAAGTTTAAAGTTTAAAGTTTAAAGTTTAAAGTTTAAAGTTTAAAGTTTAAAGTTTAAAGTTTAAAGTTTAAAGTTTAAAGTTTAAAGTTTAAAGTTTAAGGTTTAAAGTTTAAAGTTTAAGGTTTAAAGTTTAAGGTTTAAAGTTTAAAGTTTAAAGTTTAAAGTTTAAAGTTTAAAGTTTAAAGTTTAAAGTTTAAAGTTTAAAGTTTAAAGTTTAAAGTTTAAAGTTTAAAGTTTAAAGTTTAAAGTTTAAAGTTTAAAGTTTAAAGTTTAAAGTTTAAGGTTTAAGGTTTAAGGTTTAAGGTTTAAGGTTTAAGGTTTAAAGTTTAAAGTTTAAGGTTTAAAGTTTAAAGTTTAAGGTTTAAAGTTTAAAGTTTAAGGTTTAAAGTTTAAGGTTTAAAGTTTAAAGTTTAAAGTTTAAAGTTTAAAGTTTAAAGTTTAAAGTTTAAAGTTTAAAGTTTAAAGTTTAAAGTTTAAAGTTTAAAGTTTAAAGTTTAAAGTTTAAAGTTTAAAGTTTAAAGTTTAAAGTTTAAAGTTTAAAGTTTAAAGTTTAAAGTTTAAAGTTTAAAGTTTAAAGTTTAAAGTTTAAAGTTTAAAGTTTAAAGTTTAAGGTTTAAGGTTTAAGGTTTAAAGTTTAAGGTTTAAGGTTTAAAGTTTAAGGTTTAAGGTTTAAAGTTTAAAGTTTAAGGTTTAAGGTTTAAAGTTTAAAGTTTAAAGTTTAAAGTTTAAGGTTTAAAGTTTAAGGTTTAAGAGTTTAAGGTTTAAAGTTTAAGGTTTAAGGTTTAAAGTTTAAAGTTTAAGGTTTAAGGTTTAAGGTTTAAGGTTTAAGGTTTAAGGTTTAAGGTTTAAAGTTTAAGGTTTAAAGTTTAAAGTTTAAAGTTTAAAGTTTAAAGTTTAAAGTTTAAAGTTTAAAGTTTAAAGTTTAAAGTTTAAAGTTTAAAGTTTAAAGTTTAAAGTTTAAAGTTTAAAGTTTAAGGTTTAAAGTTTAAAGTTTAAGGTTTAAGGTTTAAAGTTTAAGGTTTAAGGTTTAAAGTTTAAGGTTTAAGGTTTAAAGTTTAAGGTTTAAAGTTTAAGGTTTAAGGTTTAAGGTTTAAAGTTTAAAGTTTAAAGTTTAAAGTTTAAGGTTTAAGGTTTAAAGTTTAAGGTTTAGGGTTTAAGGTTTAAGGTTTAAGGTTTAAGGTTTAAGGTTTAAGGTTTAAGGTTTAAGGTTTAAGGTTTAAGGTTTAAGGTTTAAGGTTTAAGGTTTAAGGTTTAAGGTTTAAGGTTTAAGGTTTAAGGTTTAAGGTTTAAGGTTTAAGGTTTAAGGTTTAAGGTTTAAGGTTTAAGGTTTAAGGTTTAAGGTTTAAGGTTTAAGGTTTAAGGTTTAAGGTTTAGGGTTTAAGGTTTAAGGTTTAAGGTTTAAGGTTTAAGGTTTAAGGTTTAAGGTTTAAGGTTTAAGGTTTAAGGTTTAAGGTTTAAGGTTTAAGGTTTAAGGTTTAAGGTTTAAGGTTTAAGGTTTAAGGTTTAGGGTTTAAGGTTTAAGGTTTAGGGTTTAGGGTTTAAGGTTTAAGGTTTAGGGTTTAAGGTTTAGGGTTTAGGGTTTAAGGTTTAAGGTTTAGGGTTTAAGGTTTAGGGTTTAAGGTTTAGGGTTTAAGGTTTAAGGTTTAGGGTTTAAGGTTTAGGGTTTAAGGTTTAGGGTTTAGGGTTTAAGGTTTAGGGTTTAAGGTTTAGGGTTTAAGGTTTAAGGTTTAAGGTTTAGGGTTTAAGGTTTAAGGTTTAGGGTTTAGGGTTTAAGGTTTAGGGTTTAGGGTTTAGGGTTTAGGGTTTAGGGTTTAGGGTTTAGGGTTTAGGGTTTAGGGTTTAGGGTTTAGGGTTTAGGGTTTAGGGTTTAGGGTTTAGGGTTTAGGGTTTAAGGTTTAGGGTTTAGGGTTTAGGGTTTAGGGTTTAGGGTTTAAGGGTTTAAGGTTTAGGGTTTAGGGTTTAGGGTTTAGGGTTTAGGGTTTAGGGTTTAGGGTTTAGGGTTTAGGGTTTAGGGTTTAGGGTTTAGGGTTTAGGGTTTAGGGTTTAGGGTTTAGGGTTTTAGGGTTTAGGGTTTAGGGTTTAGGGTTTAGGGTTTAGGGTTTAGGGTTTAAGGTTTAGGGTTTAGGGTTTAGGGTTTAGGGTTTAGGGTTTAGGGTTTAGGGTTTAGGGTTTAGGGTTTAGGGTTTAGGGTTTAGGGTTTAGGGTTTAGGGTTTAGGGTTTAGGGTTTAGGGTTTAGGGTTTAGGGTTTAGGGTTTTAGGGTTTAAGGTTTAGGGTTTAGGGTTTAGGGTTTAGGGTTTAGGGTTTAGGGTTTAGGGTTTAGGGTTTAGGGTTTAGGGTTTAGGGTTTAAGGTTTAGGGTTTAGGGTTTAGGGTTTAGGGTTTAGGGTTTAGGGTTTAGGGTTTAGGGTTTAGGGTTTAGGGTTTAGGGTTTAGGGTTTAGGGTTTAGGGTTTAGGGTTTAGGGTTTAGGGTTTAAGGTTTAGGGTTTAGGGTTTAGGGTTTAAGGTTTAGGGTTTAGGGTTTAGGGTTTAGGGTTTAGGGTTTAGGGTTTAGGGTTTAGGGTTTAGGGTTTAGGGTTTAGGGTTTAGGGTTTAGGGTTTAGGGTTTAGGGTTTAGGGTTTAGGGTTTAGGGTTTAGGGTTTAGGGTTTAGGGTTTTAGGGTTTAGGGTTTAGGGTTTAGGGTTTAGGGTTTAGGGTTTAGGGTTTAGGGTTTAGGGTTTAAGGTTTAGGGTTTAGGGTTTAGGGTTTAGGGTTTAGGGTTTAGGGTTTAGGGTTTAGGGTTTAGGGTTTAGGGTTTAGGGTTTAGGGTTTAGGGTTTAGGGTTTAGGGTTTAGGGTTTAGGGTTTAGGGTTTAGGGTTTAGGGTTTAGGGTTTAGGGTTTAGGGTTTAGGGTTTAGGGTTTAGGGTTTAGGGTTTAGGGTTTAGGGTTTAGGGTTTAGGGTTTAGGGTTTAGGGTTTAGGGTTTAGGGTTTAGGGTTTAGGGTTTAGGGTTTAGGGTTTAGGGTTTAGGGTTTAGGGTTTAGGGTTTAGGGTTTAGGGTTTAGGGTTTAGGGTTTAGGGTTTAGGGTTTAGGGTTTAGGGTTTAGGGTTTAGGGTTTAGGGTTTAGGGTTTAGGGTTTAGGGTTTAGGGTTTAGGGTTTAGGGTTTAGGGTTTAGGGTTTAGGGTTTAGGGTTTAGGGTTTAGGGTTTAGGGTTTAGGGTTTAGGGTTTAGGGTTTAGGGTTTAGGGTTTAGGGTTTAGGGTTTAGGGTTTAGGGTTTAGGGTTTAGGGTTTAGGGTTTAGGGTTTAGGGTTTAGGGTTTAGGGTTTAGGGTTTAGGGTTTAGGGTTTAGGGTTTAGGGTTTAGGGTTTAGGGTTTAGGGTTTAGGGTTTAGGGTTTTAGGGTTTAGGGTTTAGGGTTTAGGGTTTAGGGTTTAGGGTTTAGGGTTTAGGGTTTAGGGTTTAGGGTTTAGGGTTTAGGGTTTAGGGTTTAGGGTTTAGGGTTTAGGGTTTAGGGTTTAGGGTTTTAGGGTTTAGGGTTTAGGGTTTAGGGTTTAGGGTTTAGGGTTTAGGGTTTAGGGTTTAGGGTTTAGGGTTTAGGGTTTTAGGGTTTAGGGTTTAGGGTTTAGGGTTTAGGGTTTAGGGTTTAGGGTTTAGGGTTTAGGGTTTAGGGTTTAGGGTTTAGGGTTTAGGGTTTAGGGTTTAGGGTTTAGGGTTTAGGGTTTAGGGTTTAGGGTTTAGGGTTTAGGGTTTAGGGTTTAGGGTTTAGGGTTTAGGGTTTTAGGGTTTAGGGTTTAGGGTTTAGGGTTTAGGGTTTAGGGTTTAGGGTTTAGGGTTTAGGGTTTAGGGTTTAGGGTTTAGGGTTTAGGGTTTAGGGTTTAGGGTTTAGGGTTTAGGGTTTAGGGTTTAGGGTTTAGGGTTTAGGGTTTAGGGTTTAGGGTTTAGGGTTTAGGGTTTAGGGTTTAGGGTTTAGGGTTTAGGGTTTAGGGTTTAGGGTTTTAGGGTTTAGGGTTTAGGGTTTAGGGTTTAGGGTTTAGGGTTTAGGGTTTAGGGTTTAGGGTTTAGGGTTTAGGGTTTAGGGTTTAGGGTTTAGGGTTTAGGGTTTAGGGTTTAGGGTTTAGGGTTTAGGGTTTAGGGTTTAGGGTTTAGGGTTTAGGGTTTAGGGTTTAGGGTTTAGGGTTTAGGGTTTAGGGTTTAGGGTTTAGGGTTTAGGGTTTAGGGTTTAGGGTTTAGGGTTTAGGGTTTAGGGTTTAGGGTTTAGGGTTTAGGGTTTAGGGTTTAGGGTTTAGGGTTTAGGGTTTAGGGTTTAGGGTTTAGGGTTTAGGGTTTAGGGTTTAGGGTTTAGGGTTTAGGGTTTAGGGTTTAGGGTTTAGGGTTTAGGGTTTAGGGTTTAGGGTTTAGGGTTTAGGGTTTAGGGTTTAGGGTTTAGGGTTTAGGGTTTAGGGTTTAGGGTTTAGGGTTTAGGGTTTAGGGTTTAGGGTTTAGGGTTTAGGGTTTAGGGTTTAGGGTTTAGGGTTTAGGGTTTAGGGTTTAGGGTTTAGGGTTTAGGGTTTAGGGTTTAGGGTTTAGGGTTTAGGGTTTAGGGTTTAGGGTTTAGGGTTTAGGGTTTGGGGTTTAGGGTTTAGGGTTTAGGGTTTAGGGTTTGGGGTTTAGGGTTTAGGGTTTAGGGTTTAGGGTTTAGGGTTTAGGGTTTAGGGTTTAGGGTTTAGGGTTTAGGGTTTAGGGTTTAGGGTTTTAGGGTTTAGGGTTTAGGGTTTAGGGTTTAGGGTTTAGGGTTTAGGGTTTAGGGTTTAGGGTTTAGGGTTTAGGGTTTAGGGTTTAGGGTTTAGGGTTTAGGGTTTAGGGTTTAGGGTTTAGGGTTTAGGGTTTAGGGTTTAGGGTTTAGGGTTTAGGGTTTAGGGTTTAGGGTTTAGGGTTTAGGGTTTAGGGTTTAGGGTTTAGGGTTTAGGGTTTAGGGTTTAGGGTTTAGGGTTTAGGGTTTAGGGTTTAGGGTTTAGGGTTTAGGGTTTAGGGTTTAGGGTTTAGGGTTTAGGGTTTAGGGTTTAGGGTTTAGGGTTTAGGGTTTAGGGTTTAGGGTTTAGGGTTTAGGGTTTAGGGTTTAGGGTTTAGGGTTTAGGGTTTAGGGTTTAGGGTTTAGGGTTTAGGGTTTAGGGTTTAGGGTTTAGGGTTTAGGGTTTAGGGTTTAGGGTTTAGGGTTTAGGGTTTAGGGTTTAGGGTTTAGGGTTTAGGGTTTAGGGTTTAGGGTTTAGGGTTTAGGGTTTAGGGTTTAGGGTTTAGGGTTTAGGGTTTAGGGTTTAGGGTTTAGGGTTTAGGGTTTAGGGTTTAGGGTTTAGGGTTTAGGGTTTAGGGTTTAGGGTTTAGGGTTTAGGGTTTAGGGTTTAGGGTTTTAGGGTTTAGGGTTTAGGGTTTAGGGTTTAGGGTTTAGGGTTTAGGGTTTAGGGTTTAGGGTTTAGGGTTTAGGGTTTAGGGTTTAGGGTTTAGGGTTTAGGGTTTAGGGTTTAGGGTTTAGGGTTTAGGGTTTAGGGTTTAGGGTTTAGGGTTTAGGGTTTAGGGTTTAGGGTTTAGGGTTTAGGGTTTAGGGTTTAGGGTTTAGGGTTTAGGGTTTAGGGTTTAGGGTTTAGGGTTTAGGGTTTAGGGTTTAGGGTTTAGGGTTTAGGGTTTAGGGTTTAGGGTTTAGGGTTTAGGGTTTAGGGTTTAGGGTTTAGGGTTTAGGGTTTAGGGTTTAGGGTTTAGGGTTTAGGGTTTAGGGTTTAGGGTTTAGGGTTTAGGGTTTAGGGTTTAGGGTTTAGGGTTTAGGGTTTAGGGTTTAGGGTTTAGGGTTTAGGGTTTAGGGTTTAGGGTTTAGGGTTTAGGGTTTAGGGTTTAGGGTTTAGGGTTTAGGGTTTAGGGTTTAGGGTTTAGGGTTTAGGGTTTAGGGTTTAGGGTTTAGGGTTTAGGGTTTAGGGTTTAGGGTTTAGGGTTTAGGGTTTAGGGTTTAGGGTTTAGGGTTTAGGGTTTAGGGTTTAGGGTTTAGGGTTTAGGGTTTAGGGTTTAGGGTTTAGGGTTTAGGGTTTAGGGTTTAGGGTTTAGGGTTTAGGGTTTAGGGTTTAGGGTTTAGGGTTTAGGGTTTAGGGTTTAGGGTTTAGGGTTTAGGGTTTAGGGTTTAGGGTTTAGGGTTTAGGGTTTAGGGTTTAGGGTTTAGGGTTTAGGGTTTAGGGTTTAGGGTTTAGGGTTTAGGGTTTAGGGTTTAGGGTTTAGGGTT
The DNA here is from genome assembly GCF_000393655.2 of Nicotiana sylvestris. NCBI lineage: Eukaryota > Viridiplantae > Streptophyta > Magnoliopsida > Solanales > Solanaceae > Nicotiana > Nicotiana sylvestris. The sequence continues at coordinate 30,955 of NW_027184368.1, forward strand.
TAGGGTTTAGGGTTTAGGGTTTAGGGTTTAGGGTTTAGGGTTTAGGGTTTAGGGTTTAGGGTTTAGGGTTTAGGGTTTAGGGTTTAGGGTTTAGGGTTTAGGGTTTAGGGTTTAGGGTTTAGGGTTTAGGGTTTAGGGTTTAGGGTTTAGGGTTTAGGGTTTAGGGTTTAGGGTTTAGGGTTTAGGGTTTAGGGTTTAGGGTTTAGGGTTTAGGGTTTAGGGTTTAGGGTTTAGGGTTTAGGGTTTAGGGTTTAGGGTTTAGGGTTTAGGGTTTAGGGTTTAGGGTTTAGGGTTTAGGGTTTAGGGTTTAGGGTTTAGGGTTTAGGGTTTAGGGTTTAGGGTTTAGGGTTTAGGGTTTAGGGTTTAGGGTTTAGGGTTTAGGGTTTAGGGTTTAGGGTTTAGGGTTTAGGGTTTAGGGTTTAGGGTTTAGGGTTTAGGGTTTAGGGTTTAGGGTTTAGGGTTTAGGGTTTAGGGTTTAGGGTTTAGGGTTTAGGGTTTGGGGTTTAGGGTTTAGGGTTTAGGGTTTAGGGTTTAGGGTTTAGGGTTTAGGGTTTAGGGTTTTAGGGTTTAGGGTTTAGGGTTTAGGGTTTAGGGTTTAGGGTTTAGGGTTTAGGGTTTAGGGTTTAGGGTTTAGGGTTTAGGGTTTAGGGTTTAGGGTTTAGGGTTTAGGGTTTAGGGTTTAGGGTTTAGGGTTTAGGGTTTAGGGTTTAGGGTTTAGGGTTTAGGGTTTAGGGTTTAGGGTTTAGGGTTTAGGGTTTAGGGTTTAGGGTTTAGGGTTTAGGGTTTAGGGTTTAGGGTTTAGGGTTTAGGGTTTAGGGTTTAGGGTTTAGGGTTTAGGGTTTAGGGTTTAGGGTTTAGGGTTTAGGGTTTAGGGTTTAGGGTTTAGGGTTTAGGGTTTAGGGTTTAGGGTTTAGGGTTTAGGGTTTAGGGTTTAGGGTTTAGGGTTTAGGGTTTAGGGTTTGGGGTTTAGGGTTTAGGGTTTAGGGTTTAGGGTTTAGGGTTTAGGGTTTAGGGTTTAGGGTTTAGGGTTTAGGGTTTAGGGTTTAGGGTTTAGGGTTTTAGGGTTTAGGGTTTAGGGTTTAGGGTTTAGGGTTTAGGGTTTAGGGTTTAGGGTTTAGGGTTTAGGGTTTAGGGTTTAGGGTTTAGGGTTTAGGGTTTAGGGTTTAGGGTTTAGGGTTTAGGGTTTAGGGTTTAGGGTTTAGGGTTTAGGGTTTAGGGTTTAGGGTTTAGGGTTTAGGGTTTAGGGTTTAGGGTTTAGGGTTTAGGGTTTAGGGTTTAGGGTTTAGGGTTTAGGGTTTAGGGTTTAGGGTTTAGGGTTTAGGGTTTAGGGTTTAGGGTTTAGGGTTTAGGGTTTAGGGTTTAGGGTTTAGGGTTTAGGGTTTAGGGTTTAGGGTTTAGGGTTTAGGGTTTAGGGTTTAGGGTTTAGGGTTTAGGGTTTAGGGTTTAGGGTTTAGGGTTTAGGGTTTAGGGTTTAGGGTTTAGGGTTTAGGGTTTAGGGTTTAGGGTTTAGGGTTTAGGGTTTAGGGTTTAGGGTTTTAGGGTTTAGGGTTTAGGGTTTAGGGTTTAGGGTTTAGGGTTTAGGGTTTAGGGTTTAGGGTTTAGGGTTTAGGGTTTAGGGTTTAGGGTTTAGGGTTTAGGGTTTAGGGTTTAGGGTTTAGGGTTTAGGGTTTAGGGTTTAGGGTTTAGGGTTTAGGGTTTAGGGTTTAGGGTTTAGGGTTTAGGGTTTAGGGTTTAGGGTTTAGGGTTTAGGGTTTAGGGTTTAGGGTTTAGGGTTTAGGGTTTAGGGTTTAGGGTTTAGGGTTTAGGGTTTAGGGTTTAGGGTTTAGGGTTTAGGGTTTAGGGTTTAGGGTTTAGGGTTTAGGGTTTAGGGTTTAGGGTTTAGGGTTTAGGGTTTAGGGTTTAGGGTTTAGGGTTTAGGGTTTAGGGTTTGGGGTTTAGGGTTTAGGGTTTAGGGTTTAGGGTTTAGGGTTTAGGGTTTAGGGTTTAGGGTTTAGGGTTTAGGGTTTAGGGTTTAGGGTTTAGGGTTTAGGGTTTAGGGTTTAGGGTTTAGGGTTTAGGGTTTAGGGTTTAGGGTTTAGGGTTTAGGGTTTAGGGTTTAGGGTTTAGGGTTTAGGGTTTAGGGTTTAGGGTTTAGGGTTTAGGGTTTAGGGTTTAGGGTTTAGGGTTTAGGGTTTAGGGTTTAGGGTTTAGGGTTTAGGGTTTAGGGTTTAGGGTTTAGGGTTTAGGGTTTAGGGTTTAGGGTTTAGGGTTTAGGGTTTAGGGTTTAGGGTTTAGGGTTTAGGGTTTAGGGTTTAGGGTTTAGGGTTTAGGGTTTAGGGTTTAGGGTTTAGGGTTTAGGGTTTAGGGTTTAGGGTTTAGGGTTTAGGGTTTAGGGTTTAGGGTTTAGGGTTTAGGGTTTAGGGTTTAGGGTTTAGGGTTTAGGGTTTAGGGTTTAGGGTTTAGGGTTTAGGGTTTAGGGTTTAGGGTTTAGGGTTTAGGGTTTAGGGTTTAGGGTTTAGGGTTTAGGGTTTAGGGTTTAGGGTTTAGGGTTTAGGGTTTAGGGTTTAGGGTTTAGGGTTTAGGGTTTAGGGTTTAGGGTTTAGGGTTTAGGGTTTAGGGTTTAGGGTTTAGGGTTTAGGGTTTAGGGTTTAGGGTTTAGGGTTTAGGGTTTAGGGTTTAGGGTTTAGGGTTTAGGGTTTAGGGTTTAGGGTTTAGGGTTTAGGGTTTAGGGTTTAGGGTTTAGGGTTTAGGGTTTAGGGTTTAGGGTTTAGGGTTTAGGGTTTAGGGTTTAGGGTTTAGGGTTTAGGGTTTAGGGTTTAGGGTTTAGGGTTTAGGGTTTAGGGTTTAGGGTTTAGGGTTTAGGGTTTAGGGTTTAGGGTTTAGGGTTTAGGGTTTAGGGTTTAGGGTTTAGGGTTTAGGGTTTAGGGTTTAGGGTTTAGGGTTTAGGGTTTAGGGTTTAGGGTTTAGGGTTTAGGGTTTAGGGTTTAGGGTTTAGGGTTTAGGGTTTAGGGTTTAGGGTTTAGGGTTTAGGGTTTAGGGTTTAGGGTTTAGGGTTTAGGGTTTAGGGTTTAGGGTTTAGGGTTTAGGGTTTAGGGTTTAGGGTTTAGGGTTTAGGGTTTAGGGTTTAGGGTTTAGGGTTTAGGGTTTAGGGTTTAGGGTTTAGGGTTTAGGGTTTAGGGTTTAGGGTTTAGGGTTTAGGGTTTAGGGTTTAGGGTTTAGGGTTTAGGGTTTAGGGTTTAGGGTTTAGGGTTTAGGGTTTAGGGTTTAGGGTTTAGGGTTTAGGGTTTAGGGTTTAGGGTTTAGGGTTTAGGGTTTAGGGTTTAGGGTTTTAGGGTTTAGGGTTTAGGGTTTAGGGTTTAGGGTTTAGGGTTTAGGGTTTAGGGTTTAGGGTTTAGGGTTTAGGGTTTAGGGTTTAGGGTTTAGGGTTTAGGGTTTAGGGTTTAGGGTTTAGGGTTTAGGGTTTAGGGTTTGGGGTTTAGGGTTTAGGGTTTGGGGTTTAGGGTTTAGGGTTTAGGGTTTAGGGTTTAGGGTTTAGGGTTTAGGGTTTAGGGTTTAGGGTTTAGGGTTTAGGGTTTGGGGTTTAGGGTTTAGGGTTTAGGGTTTAGGGTTTAGGGTTTAGGGTTTAGGGTTTAGGGTTTAGGGTTTAGGGTTTAGGGTTTAGGGTTTAGGGTTTAGGGTTTAGGGTTTAGGGTTTAGGGTTTAGGGTTTAGGGTTTAGGGTTTAGGGTTTAGGGTTTAGGGTTTAGGGTTTAGGGTTTAGGGTTTAGGGTTTAGGGTTTAGGGTTTAGGGTTTAGGGTTTAGGGTTTAGGGTTTAGGGTTTAGGGTTTAGGGTTTAGGGTTTAGGGTTTAGGGTTTAGGGTTTAGGGTTTAGGGTTTAGGGTTTAGGGTTTAGGGTTTAGGGTTTAGGGTTTAGGGTTTAGGGTTTAGGGTTTAGGGTTTAGGGTTTAGGGTTTAGGGTTTAGGGTTTAGGGTTTAGGGTTTAGGGTTTAGGGTTTAGGGTTTAGGGTTTAGGGTTTAGGGTTTAGGGTTTAGGGTTTAGGGTTTAGGGTTTAGGGTTTAGGGTTTAGGGTTTAGGGTTTAGGGTTTAGGGTTTAGGGTTTAGGGTTTAGGGTTTAGGGTTTAGGGTTTAGGGTTTAGGGTTTAGGGTTTAGGGTTTAGGGTTTAGGGTTTAGGGTTTAGGGTTTAGGGTTTAGGGTTTAGGGTTTAGGGTTTAGGGTTTAGGGTTTAGGGTTTAGGGTTTAGGGTTTAGGGTTTAGGGTTTAGGGTTTAGGGTTTAGGGTTTAGGGTTTAGGGTTTAGGGTTTGGGGTTTAGGGTTTAGGGTTTAGGGTTTAGGGTTTAGGGTTTAGGGTTTAGGGTTTAGGGTTTAGGGTTTAGGGTTTAGGGTTTAGGGTTTAGGGTTTAGGGTTTAGGGTTTAGGGTTTAGGGTTTAGGGTTTAGGGTTTAGGGTTTAGGGTTTGGGGTTTAGGGTTTAGGGTTTAGGGTTTAGGGTTTAGGGTTTAGGGTTTAGGGTTTAGGGTTTAGGGTTTAGGGTTTAGGGTTTAGGGTTTAGGGTTTAGGGTTTAGGGTTTAGGGTTTAGGGTTTAGGGTTTAGGGTTTAGGGTTTAGGGTTTAGGGTTTAGGGTTTAGGGTTTAGGGTTTAGGGTTTAGGGTTTAGGGTTTAGGGTTTAGGGTTTAGGGTTTAGGGTTTAGGGTTTAGGGTTTAGGGTTTAGGGTTTAGGGTTTAGGGTTTAGGGTTTAGGGTTTAGGGTTTAGGGTTTAGGGTTTAGGGTTTAGGGTTTAGGGTTTAGGGTTTAGGGTTTAGGGTTTAGGGTTTAGGGTTTAGGGTTTAGGGTTTAGGGTTTAGGGTTTAGGGTTTAGGGTTTAGGGTTTAGGGTTTAGGGTTTAGGGTTTAGGGTTTAGGGTTTAGGGTTTAGGGTTTAGGGTTTAGGGTTTAGGGTTTAGGGTTTAGGGTTTAGGGTTTAGGGTTTAGGGTTTAGGGTTTAGGGTTTAGGGTTTAGGGTTTAGGGTTTAGGGTTTAGGGTTTAGGGTTTAGGGTTTAGGGTTTAGGGTTTAGGGTTTAGGGTTTAGGGTTTAGGGTTTAGGGTTTAGGGTTTAGGGTTTAGGGTTTAGGGTTTAGGGTTTAGGGTTTAGGGTTTAGGGTTTAGGGTTTAGGGTTTAGGGTTTAGGGTTTAGGGTTTAGGGTTTAGGGTTTAGGGTTTAGGGTTTAGGGTTTAGGGTTTAGGGTTTAGGGTTTAGGGTTTAGGGTTTAGGGTTTAGGGTTTAGGGTTTAGGGTTTAGGGTTTAGGGTTTAGGGTTTAGGGTTTAGGGTTTAGGGTTTAGGGTTTAGGGTTTAGGGTTTAGGGTTTAGGGTTTAGGGTTTAGGGTTTAGGGTTTAGGGTTTAGGGTTTAGGGTTTAGGGTTTAGGGTTTAGGGTTTAGGGTTTAGGGTTTAGGGTTTAGGGTTTAGGGTTTAGGGTTTAGGGTTTAGGGTTTAGGGTTTAGGGTTTAGGGTTTAGGGTTTAGGGTTTAGGGTTTAGGGTTTAGGGTTTAGGGTTTAGGGTTTAGGGTTTAGGGTTTAGGGTTTAGGGTTTAGGGTTTAGGGTTTAGGGTTTAGGGTTTAGGGTTTAGGGTTTAGGGTTTAGGGTTTAGGGTTTAGGGTTTAGGGTTTAGGGTTTAGGGTTTAGGGTTTAGGGTTTAGGGTTTAGGGTTTAGGGTTTAGGGTTTAGGGTTTAGGGTTTAGGGTTTAGGGTTTAGGGTTTAGGGTTTAGGGTTTAGGGTTTAGGGTTTAGGGTTTAGGGTTTAGGGTTTAGGGTTTAGGGTTTAGGGTTTGGGGTTTAGGGTTTAGGGTTTAGGGTTTAGGGTTTAGGGTTTAGGGTTTAGGGTTTAGGGTTTAGGGTTTAGGGTTTAGGGTTTAGGGTTTAGGGTTTAGGGTTTAGGGTTTAGGGTTTGGGGTTTAGGGTTTGGGGTTTAGGGTTTAGGGTTTAGGGTTTAGGGTTTAGGGTTTAGGGTTTAGGGTTTAGGGTTTAGGGTTTAGGGTTTAGGGTTTAGGGTTTAGGGTTTAGGGTTTAGGGTTTAGGGTTTAGGGTTTAGGGTTTAGGGTTTAGGGTTTAGGGTTTAGGGTTTAGGGTTTAGGGTTTAGGGTTTAGGGTTTAGGGTTTAGGGTTTAGGGTTTAGGGTTTAGGGTTTAGGGTTTAGGGTTTAGGGTTTAGGGTTTAGGGTTTAGGGTTTAGGGTTTAGGGTTTAGGGTTTAGGGTTTAGGGTTTAGGGTTTAGGGTTTAGGGTTTAGGGTTTAGGGTTTAGGGTTTAGGGTTTAGGGTTTAGGGTTTAGGGTTTAGGGTTTAGGGTTTAGGGTTTAGGGTTTAGGGTTTAGGGTTTAGGGTTTAGGGTTTAGGGTTTAGGGTTTAGGGTTTAGGGTTTAGGGTTTAGGGTTTAGGGTTTAGGGTTTAGGGTTTAGGGTTTAGGGTTTAGGGTTTAGGGTTTAGGGTTTAGGGTTTAGGGTTTAGGGTTTAGGGTTTAGGGTTTAGGGTTTAGGGTTTAGGGTTTAGGGTTTAGGGTTTAGGGTTTAGGGTTTAGGGTTTAGGGTTTAGGGTTTAGGGTTTAGGGTTTAGGGTTTAGGGTTTAGGGTTTAGGGTTTAGGGTTTAGGGTTTAGGGTTTAGGGTTTAGGGTTTAGGGTTTAGGGTTTAGGGTTTAGGGTTTAGGGTTTAGGGTTTAGGGTTTAGGGTTTAGGGTTTAGGGTTTAGGGTTTAGGGTTTAGGGTTTAGGGTTTAGGGTTTAGGGTTTAGGGTTTAGGGTTTAGGGTTTAGGGTTTAGGGTTTAGGGTTTAGGGTTTAGGGTTTAGGGTTTAGGGTTTAGGGTTTAGGGTTTAGGGTTTAGGGTTTAGGGTTTAGGGTTTAGGGTTTAGGGTTTAGGGTTTAGGGTTTAGGGTTTAGGGTTTAGGGTTTAGGGTTTAGGGTTTAGGGTTTAGGGTTTAGGGTTTAGGGTTTAGGGTTTAGGGTTTAGGGTTTAGGGTTTAGGGTTTAGGGTTTAGGGTTTAGGGTTTAGGGTTTAGGGTTTAGGGTTTAGGGTTTAGGGTTTAGGGTTTAGGGTTTAGGGTTTAGGGTTTAGGGTTTAGGGTTTAGGGTTTAGGGTTTAGGGTTTAGGGTTTAGGGTTTAGGGTTTAGGGTTTAGGGTTTAGGGTTTAGGGTTTAGGGTTTAGGGTTTAGGGTTTAGGGTTTAGGGTTTAGGGTTTAGGGTTTAGGGTTTAGGGTTTAGGGTTTAGGGTTTAGGGTTTAGGGTTTAGGGTTTAGGGTTTAGGGTTTAGGGTTTAGGGTTTAGGGTTTAGGGTTTAGGGTTTAGGGTTTAGGGTTTAGGGTTTAGGGTTTAGGGTTTAGGGTTTAGGGTTTAGGGTTTAGGGTTTAGGGTTTAGGGTTTAGGGTTTAGGGTTTAGGGTTTAGGGTTTAGGGTTTAGGGTTTAGGGTTTAGGGTTTAGGGTTTAGGGTTTAGGGTTTAGGGTTTAGGGTTTAGGGTTTAGGGTTTAGGGTTTAGGGTTTAGGGTTTAGGGTTTAGGGTTTAGGGTTTAGGGTTTAGGGTTTAGGGTTTAGGGTTTAGGGTTTAGGGTTTAGGGGTTTAGGGTTTAGGGTTTAGGGTTTAGGGTTTAGGGTTTAGGGTTTAGGGTTTAGGGTTTAGGGTTTAGGGTTTAGGGTTTAGGGTTTAGGGTTTAGGGTTTAGGGTTTAGGGTTTAGGGTTTAGGGTTTAGGGTTTAGGGTTTAGGGTTTAGGGTTTGGGGTTTAGGGTTTAGGGTTTAGGGTTTAGGGTTTAGGGTTTAGGGTTTAGGGTTTAGGGTTTAGGGTTTGGGGTTTAGGGTTTAGGGTTTAGGGTTTAGGGTTTGGGGTTTAGGGTTTAGGGTTTAGGGTTTAGGGTTTAGGGTTTAGGGTTTAGGGTTTGGGGTTTGGGGTTTGGGGTTTAGGGTTTAGGGTTTGGGGTTTAGGGTTTAGGGTTTAGGGTTTAGGGTTTGGGGTTTAGGGTTTAGGGTTTAGGGTTTGGGGTTTGGGGTTTAGGGTTTAGGGTTTAGGGTTTGGGGTTTAGGGTTTAGGGTTTAGGGTTTAGGGTTTAGGGTTTAGGGTTTAGGGTTTAGGGTTTAGGGTTTAGGGTTTAGGGTTTAGGGTTTAGGGTTTAGGGTTTAGGGTTTAGGGTTTAGGGTTTAGGGTTTAGGGTTTAGGGTTTAGGGTTTAGGGTTTAGGGTTTAGGGTTTAGGGTTTAGGGTTTAGGGTTTAGGGTTTAGGGTTTAGGGTTTAGGGTTTAGGGTTTAGGGTTTAGGGTTTAGGGTTTAGGGTTTAGGGTTTAGGGTTTAGGGTTTAGGGTTTAGGGTTTAGGGTTTAGGGTTTAGGGTTTAGGGTTTAGGGTTTAGGGTTTAGGGTTTAGGGTTTAGGGTTTAGGGTTTAGGGTTTAGGGTTTAGGGTTTAGGGTTTAGGGTTTAGGGTTTAGGGTTTAGGGTTTAGGGTTTAGGGTTTAGGGTTTGGGGTTTAGGGTTTAGGGTTTAGGGTTTAGGGTTTAGGGTTTAGGGTTTAGGGTTTAGGGTTTAGGGTTTAGGGTTTAGGGTTTAGGGTTTAGGGTTTAGGGTTTAGGGTTTAGGGTTTAGGGTTTAGGGTTTAGGGTTTAGGGTTTAGGGTTTAGGGTTTAGGGTTTAGGGTTTAGGGTTTAGGGTTTAGGGTTTAGGGTTTAGGGTTTAGGGTTTAGGGTTTAGGGTTTAGGGTTTAGGGTTTAGGGTTTAGGGTTTAGGGTTTAGGGTTTAGGGTTTAGGGTTTAGGGTTTAGGGTTTAGGGTTTGGGGTTTAGGGTTTAGGGTTTAGGGTTTAGGGTTTAGGGTTTAGGGTTTAGGGTTTAGGGTTTAGGGTTTGGGGTTTAGGGTTTAGGGTTTAGGGTTTAGGGTTTAGGGTTTAGGGTTTAGGGTTTAGGGTTTAGGGTTTAGGGTTTAGGGTTTAGGGTTTAGGGTTTAGGGTTTAGGGTTTAGGGTTTAGGGTTTAGGGTTTAGGGTTTAGGGTTTAGGGTTTAGGGTTTAGGGTTTAGGGTTTAGGGTTTAGGGTTTAGGGTTTAGGGTTTAGGGTTTAGGGTTTAGGGTTTAGGGTTTAGGGTTTAGGGTTTAGGGTTTAGGGTTTAGGGTTTAGGGTTTAGGGTTTAGGGTTTTAGGGTTTAGGGTTTAGGGTTTAGGGTTTAGGGTTTAGGGTTTAGGGTTTAGGGTTTAGGGTTTAGGGTTTAGGGTTTAGGGTTTAGGGTTTAGGGTTTAGGGTTTAGGGTTTAGGGTTTAGGGTTTAGGGTTTAGGGTTTAGGGTTTAGGGTTTAGGGTTTAGGGTTTAGGGTTTAGGGTTTAGGGTTTAGGGTTTAGGGTTTAGGGTTTAGGGTTTAGGGTTTAGGGTTTAGGGTTTAGGGTTTAGGGTTTAGGGTTTAGGGTTTAGGGTTTAGGGTTTAGGGTTTAGGGTTTAGGGTTTAGGGTTTAGGGTTTAGGGTTTAGGGTTTAGGGTTTAGGGTTTAGGGTTTAGGGTTTAGGGTTTAGGGTTTAGGGTTTAGGGTTTAGGGTTTAGGGTTTAGGGTTTAGGGTTTAGGGTTTAGGGTTTAGGGTTTAGGGTTTAGGGTTTAGGGTTTAGGGTTTAGGGTTTAGGGTTTAGGGTTTAGGGTTTAGGGTTTAGGGTTTGGGGTTTAGGGTTTAGGGTTTAGGGTTTAGGGTTTAGGGTTTAGGGTTTAGGGTTTAGGGTTTAGGGTTTAGGGTTTAGGGTTTAGGGTTTAGGGTTTAGGGTTTAGGGTTTAGGGTTTAGGGTTTAGGGTTTAGGGTTTAGGGTTTAGGGTTTAGGGTTTAGGGTTTAGGGTTTAGGGTTTAGGGTTTAGGGTTTAGGGTTTAGGGTTTAGGGTTTAGGGTTTAGGGTTTAGGGTTTAGGGTTTAGGGTTTAGGGTTTAGGGTTTAGGGTTTAGGGTTTAGGGTTTAGGGTTTAGGGTTTAGGGTTTAGGGTTTAGGGTTTAGGGTTTAGGGTTTAGGGTTTAGGGTTTAGGGTTTAGGGTTTAGGGTTTAGGGTTTAGGGTTTAGGGTTTAGGGTTTAGGGTTTAGGGTTTAGGGTTTAGGGTTTAGGGTTTAGGGTTTAGGGTTTAGGGTTTAGGGTTTAGGGTTTAGGGTTTAGGGTTTAGGGTTTAGGGTTTAGGGTTTAGGGTTTAGGGTTTAGGGTTTAGGGTTTAGGGTTTAGGGTTTAGGGTTTAGGGTTTAGGGTTTAGGGTTTAGGGTTTAGGGTTTAGGGTTTAGGGTTTAGGGTTTAGGGTTTAGGGTTTAGGGTTTAGGGTTTAGGGTTTAGGGTTTAGGGTTTAGGGTTTAGGGTTTAGGGTTTAGGGTTTAGGGTTTAGGGTTTAGGGTTTAGGGTTTAGGGTTTAGGGTTTAGGGTTTAGGGTTTAGGGTTTGGGGTTTAGGGTTTAGGGTTTAGGGTTTAGGGTTTAGGGTTTAGGGTTTAGGGTTTAGGGTTTGGGGTTTAGGGTTTAGGGTTTAGGGTTTAGGGTTTAGGGTTTAGGGTTTAGGGTTTAGGGTTTAGGGTTTAGGGTTTAGGGTTTAGGGTTTAGGGTTTAGGGTTTAGGGTTTAGGGTTTAGGGTTTAGGGTTTAGGGTTTAGGGTTTAGGGTTTAGGGTTTAGGGTTTAGGGTTTAGGGTTTAGGGTTTAGGGTTTAGGGTTTAGGGTTTAGGGTTTAGGGTTTAGGGTTTAGGGTTTAGGGTTTAGGGTTTAGGGTTTAGGGTTTAGGGTTTAGGGTTTAGGGTTTAGGGTTTAGGGTTTAGGGTTTAGGGTTTAGGGTTTAGGGTTTAGGGTTTAGGGTTTAGGGTTTAGGGTTTAGGGTTTAGGGTTTAGGGTTTAGGGTTTAGGGTTTAGGGTTTAGGGTTTAGGGTTTAGGGTTTAGGGTTTAGGGTTTAGGGTTTAGGGTTTAGGGTTTAGGGTTTAGGGTTTAGGGTTTAGGGTTTAGGGTTTAGGGTTTAGGGTTTAGGGTTTAGGGTTTAGGGTTTAGGGTTTAGGGTTTAGGGTTTAGGGTTTAGGGTTTAGGGTTTAGGGTTTAGGGTTTAGGGTTTAGGGTTTAGGGTTTAGGGTTTAGGGTTTAGGGTTTAGGGTTTAGGGTTTAGGGTTTAGGGTTTAGGGTTTAGGGTTTAGGGTTTAGGGTTTAGGGTTTAGGGTTTAGGGTTTAGGGTTTAGGGTTTAGGGTTTAGGGTTTAGGGTTTAGGGTTTAGGGTTTAGGGTTTAGGGTTTAGGGTTTAGGGTTTAGGGTTTAGGGTTTAGGGTTTAGGGTTTAGGGTTTAGGGTTTAGGGTTTAGGGTTTAGGGTTTAGGGTTTAGGGTTTAGGGTTTAGGGTTTAGGGTTTAGGGTTTAGGGTTTAGGGTTTAGGGTTTAGGGTTTAGGGTTTAGGGTTTAGGGTTTAGGGTTTAGGGTTTAGGGTTTAGGGTTTAGGGTTTAGGGTTTAGGGTTTAGGGTTTAGGGTTTAGGGTTTAGGGTTTAGGGTTTAGGGTTTAGGGTTTAGGGTTTAGGGTTTAGGGTTTAGGGTTTAGGGTTTAGGGTTTAGGGTTTAGGGTTTAGGGTTTAGGGTTTAGGGTTTAGGGTTTAGGGTTTAGGGTTTAGGGTTTAGGGTTTAGGGTTTAGGGTTTAGGGTTTAGGGTTTAGGGTTTAGGGTTTAGGGTTTAGGGTTTAGGGTTTAGGGTTTAGGGTTTAGGGTTTAGGGTTTAGGGTTTAGGGTTTTAGGGTTTAGGGTTTAGGGTTTAGGGTTTAGGGTTTAGGGTTTAGGGTTTAGGGTTTAGGGTTTAGGGTTTAGGGTTTAGGGTTTAGGGTTTAGGGTTTAGGGTTTAGGGTTTAGGGTTTAGGGTTTAGGGTTTAGGGTTTAGGGTTTAGGGTTTAGGGTTTAGGGTTTAGGGTTTAGGGTTTAGGGTTTAGGGTTTTAGGGTTTAGGGTTTAGGGTTTAGGGTTTAGGGTTTAGGGTTTAGGGTTTAGGGTTTAGGGTTTAGGGTTTAGGGTTTAGGGTTTAGGGTTTAGGGTTTAGGGTTTAGGGTTTAGGGTTTAGGGTTTAGGGTTTAGGGTTTAGGGTTTAGGGTTTAGGGTTTAGGGTTTAGGGTTTAGGGTTTAGGGTTTAGGGTTTAGGGTTTAGGGTTTAGGGTTTAGGGTTTAGGGTTTAGGGTTTAGGGTTTAGGGTTTAGGGTTTAGGGTTTAGGGTTTAGGGTTTAGGGTTTAGGGTTTAGGGTTTAGGGTTTAGGGTTTAGGGTTTAGGGTTTAGGGTTTAGGGTTTAGGGTTTAGGGTTTAGGGTTTAGGGTTTAGGGTTTAGGGTTTAGGGTTTAGGGTTTAGGGTTTAGGGTTTAGGGTTTAGGGTTTAGGGTTTAGGGTTTAGGGTTTAGGGTTTAGGGTTTAGGGTTTAGGGTTTAGGGTTTAGGGTTTAGGGTTTAGGGTTTAGGGTTTAGGGTTTAGGGTTTAGGGTTTAGGGTTTAGGGTTTAGGGTTTAGGGTTTAGGGTTTAGGGTTTAGGGTTTAGGGTTTAGGGTTTAGGGTTTGGGGTTTAGGGTTTAGGGTTTAGGGTTTAGGGTTTAGGGTTTAGGGTTTAGGGTTTAGGGTTTAGGGTTTAGGGTTTAGGGTTTAGGGTTTAGGGTTTGGGGTTTAGGGTTTAGGGTTTAGGGTTTAGGGTTTAGGGTTTAGGGTTTAGGGTTTAGGGTTTAGGGTTTAGGGTTTAGGGTTTAGGGTTTGGGGTTTAGGGTTTAGGGTTTAGGGTTTGGGGTTTAGGGTTTAGGGTTTAGGGTTTAGGGTTTAGGGTTTAGGGTTTAGGGTTTAGGGTTTAGGGTTTAGGGTTTAGGGTTTAGGGTTTAGGGTTTAGGGTTTAGGGTTTAGGGTTTGGGGTTTAGGGTTTAGGGTTTAGGGTTTAGGGTTTAGGGTTTAGGGTTTAGGGTTTAGGGTTTAGGGTTTAGGGTTTAGGGTTTAGGGTTTAGGGTTTGGGGTTTAGGGTTTAGGGTTTAGGGTTTAGGGTTTAGGGTTTAGGGTTTAGGGTTTAGGGTTTAGGGTTTAGGGTTTAGGGTTTAGGGTTTAGGGTTTAGGGTTTAGGGTTTAGGGTTTAGGGTTTAGGGTTTAGGGTTTAGGGTTTAGGGTTTAGGGTTTAGGGTTTAGGGTTTAGGGTTTAGGGTTTAGGGTTTAGGGTTTAGGGTTTAGGGTTTAGGGTTTAGGGTTTAGGGTTTAGGGTTTAGGGTTTAGGGTTTAGGGTTTAGGGTTTAGGGTTTAGGGTTTAGGGTTTAGGGTTTAGGGTTTAGGGTTTAGGGTTTAGGGTTTAGGGTTTAGGGTTTAGGGTTTAGGGTTTAGGGTTTAGGGTTTAGGGTTTAGGGTTTAGGGTTTAGGGTTTAGGGTTTAGGGTTTAGGGTTTAGGGTTTAGGGTTTAGGGTTTAGGGTTTAGGGTTTAGGGTTTAGGGTTTGGGGTTTAGGGTTTAGGGTTTAGGGTTTAGGGTTTGGGGTTTAGGGTTTAGGGTTTAGGGTTTAGGGTTTGGGGTTTAGGGTTTAGGGTTTAGGGTTTAGGGTTTAGGGTTTAGGGTTTAGGGTTTAGGGTTTAGGGTTTAGGGTTTAGGGTTTAGGGTTTAGGGTTTAGGGTTTAGGGTTTAGGGTTTAGGGTTTAGGGTTTAGGGTTTAGGGTTTAGGGTTTAGGGTTTAGGGTTTAGGGTTTAGGGTTTAGGGTTTAGGGTTTAGGGTTTAGGGTTTAGGGTTTAGGGTTTAGGGTTTAGGGTTTAGGGTTTAGGGTTTAGGGTTTAGGGTTTAGGGTTTAGGGTTTAGGGTTTAGGGTTTAGGGTTTTAGGGTTTAGGGTTTAGGGTTTAGGGTTTAGGGTTTAGGGTTTAGGGTTTAGGGTTTAGGGTTTAGGGTTTAGGGTTTAGGGTTTAGGGTTTAGGGTTTAGGGTTTAGGGTTTAGGGTTTAGGGTTTAGGGTTTAGGGTTTAGGGTTTGGGGTTTAGGGTTTAGGGTTTAGGGTTTAGGGTTTAGGGTTTAGGGTTTAGGGTTTAGGGTTTAGGGTTTAGGGTTTAGGGTTTAGGGTTTAGGGTTTAGGGTTTAGGGTTTAGGGTTTAGGGTTTAGGGTTTAGGGTTTAGGGTTTAGGGTTTAGGGTTTAGGGTTTAGGGTTTAGGGTTTAGGGTTTAGGGTTTAGGGTTTAGGGTTTAGGGTTTAGGGTTTAGGGTTTTAGGGTTTAGGGTTTAGGGTTTAGGGTTTAGGGTTTAGGGTTTAGGGTTTAGGGTTTAGGGTTTAGGGTTTAGGGTTTAGGGTTTAGGGTTTAGGGTTTAGGGTTTAGGGTTTAGGGTTTAGGGTTTAGGGTTTAGGGTTTAGGGTTTAGGGTTTAGGGTTTAGGGTTTAGGGTTTAGGGTTTAGGGTTTAGGGTTTAGGGTTTAGGGTTTAGGGTTTAGGGTTTAGGGTTTAGGGTTTAGGGTTTAGGGTTTAGGGTTTAGGGTTTAGGGTTTAGGGTTTAGGGTTTAGGGTTTAGGGTTTAGGGTTTAGGGTTTAGGGTTTAGGGTTTAGGGTTTAGGGTTTAGGGTTTAGGGTTTAGGGTTTAGGGTTTAGGGTTTAGGGTTTAGGGTTTAGGGTTTAGGGTTTAGGGTTTAGGGTTTAGGGTTTAGGGTTTAGGGTTTAGGGTTTAGGGTTTAGGGTTTAGGGTTTAGGGTTTAGGGTTTAGGGTTTAGGGTTTAGGGTTTAGGGTTTAGGGTTTAGGGTTTAGGGTTTAGGGTTTAGGGTTTAGGGTTTAGGGTTTAGGGTTTAGGGTTTAGGGTTTAGGGTTTAGGGTTTAGGGTTTAGGGTTTAGGGTTTAGGGTTTAGGGTTTAGGGTTTAGGGTTTAGGGTTTAGGGTTTAGGGTTTAGGGTTTAGGGTTTAGGGTTTAGGGTTTAGGGTTTAGGGTTTAGGGTTTTAGGGTTTAGGGTTTAGGGTTTAGGGTTTAGGGTTTAGGGTTTAGGGTTTAGGGTTTAGGGTTTAGGGTTTAGGGTTTAGGGTTTAGGGTTTAGGGTTTAGGGTTTAGGGTTTAGGGTTTAGGGTTTAGGGTTTAGGGTTTAGGGTTTAGGGTTTAGGGTTTAGGGTTTAGGGTTTAGGGTTTAGGGTTTAGGGTTTAGGGTTTAGGGTTTAGGGTTTAGGGTTTAGGGTTTAGGGTTTAGGGTTTAGGGTTTAGGGTTTAGGGTTTAGGGTTTAGGGTTTAGGGTTTAGGGTTTAGGGTTTAGGGTTTAGGGTTTAGGGTTTAGGGTTTAGGGTTTAGGGTTTAGGGTTTAGGGTTTAGGGTTTAGGGTTTAGGGTTTAGGGTTTAGGGTTTAGGGTTTAGGGTTTAGGGTTTAGGGTTTAGGGTTTAGGGTTTAGGGTTTAGGGTTTAGGGTTTAGGGTTTAGGGTTTAGGGTTTAGGGTTTAGGGTTTAGGGTTTAGGGTTTAGGGTTTAGGGTTTAGGGTTTAGGGTTTAGGGTTTAGGGTTTAGGGTTTAGGGTTTAGGGTTTAGGGTTTAGGGTTTAGGGTTTAGGGTTTAGGGTTTAGGGTTTAGGGTTTAGGGTTTAGGGTTTAGGGTTTAGGGTTTAGGGTTTAGGGTTTAGGGTTTAGGGTTTAGGGTTTAGGGTTTAGGGTTTAGGGTTTAGGGTTTAGGGTTTAGGGTTTAGGGTTTAGGGTTTAGGGTTTAGGGTTTAGGGTTTGGGGTTTAGGGTTTAGGGTTTAGGGTTTAGGGTTTGGGGTTTAGGGTTTAGGGTTTAGGGTTTAGGGTTTAGGGTTTAGGGTTTAGGGTTTAGGGTTTAGGGTTTAGGGTTTAGGGTTTAGGGTTTAGGGTTTAGGGTTTAGGGTTTAGGGTTTAGGGTTTAGGGTTTAGGGTTTAGGGTTTAGGGTTTAGGGTTTAGGGTTTAGGGTTTAGGGTTTAGGGTTTAGGGTTTAGGGTTTAGGGTTTAGGGTTTAGGGTTTAGGGTTTAGGGTTTAGGGTTTAGGGTTTAGGGTTTAGGGTTTAGGGTTTAGGGTTTAGGGTTTAGGGTTTAGGGTTTAGGGTTTAGGGTTTAGGGTTTAGGGTTTAGGGTTTAGGGTTTAGGGTTTAGGGTTTAGGGTTTAGGGTTTAGGGTTTAGGGTTTAGGGTTTAGGGTTTAGGGTTTAGGGTTTAGGGTTTAGGGTTTAGGGTTTAGGGTTTAGGGTTTAGGGTTTAGGGTTTAGGGTTTAGGGTTTAGGGTTTAGGGTTTAGGGTTTAGGGTTTAGGGTTTAGGGTTTAGGGTTTAGGGTTTAGGGTTTAGGGTTTAGGGTTTAGGGTTTAGGGTTTAGGGTTTAGGGTTTAGGGTTTAGGGTTTAGGGTTTAGGGTTTAGGGTTTAGGGTTTAGGGTTTTAGGGTTTAGGGTTTAGGGTTTAGGGTTTAGGGTTTAGGGTTTAGGGTTTAGGGTTTAGGGTTTAGGGTTTAGGGTTTAGGGTTTAGGGTTTAGGGTTTAGGGTTTAGGGTTTAGGGTTTAGGGTTTAGGGTTTAGGGTTTAGGGTTTAGGGTTTAGGGTTTAGGGTTTAGGGTTTAGGGTTTAGGGTTTGGGGTTTAGGGTTTAGGGTTTAGGGTTTAGGGTTTAGGGTTTAGGGTTTAGGGTTTAGGGTTTAGGGTTTAGGGTTTAGGGTTTAGGGTTTAGGGTTTAGGGTTTAGGGTTTAGGGTTTAGGGTTTAGGGTTTAGGGTTTAGGGTTTAGGGTTTAGGGTTTAGGGTTTAGGGTTTAGGGTTTAGGGTTTAGGGTTTAGGGTTTAGGGTTTAGGGTTTAGGGTTTAGGGTTTAGGGTTTAGGGTTTAGGGTTTAGGGTTTAGGGTTTAGGGTTTAGGGTTTAGGGTTTAGGGTTTAGGGTTTAGGGTTTAGGGTTTAGGGTTTAGGGTTTAGGGTTTAGGGTTTAGGGTTTAGGGTTTAGGGTTTAGGGTTTAGGGTTTAGGGTTTAGGGTTTAGGGTTTAGGGTTTAGGGTTTAGGGTTTAGGGTTTAGGGTTTAGGGTTTAGGGTTTAGGGTTTAGGGTTTGGGGTTTAGGGTTTAGGGTTTAGGGTTTAGGGTTTAGGGTTTAGGGTTTAGGGTTTAGGGTTTAGGGTTTAGGGTTTAGGGTTTAGGGTTTAGGGTTTAGGGTTTAGGGTTTAGGGTTTAGGGTTTAGGGTTTAGGGTTTAGGGTTTAGGGTTTAGGGTTTAGGGTTTAGGGTTTAGGGTTTAGGGTTTAGGGTTTAGGGTTTAGGGTTTAGGGTTTAGGGTTTAGGGTTTAGGGTTTAGGGTTTAGGGTTTAGGGTTTAGGGTTTAGGGTTTAGGGTTTAGGGTTTAGGGTTTAGGGTTTAGGGTTTAGGGTTTAGGGTTTAGGGTTTAGGGTTTAGGGTTTAGGGTTTTAGGGTTTAGGGTTTAGGGTTTAGGGTTTAGGGTTTAGGGTTTAGGGTTTAGGGTTTAGGGTTTAGGGTTTAGGGTTTAGGGTTTAGGGTTTAGGGTTTAGGGTTTAGGGTTTAGGGTTTAGGGTTTAGGGTTTAGGGTTTAGGGTTTAGGGTTTAGGGTTTAGGGTTTAGGGTTTAGGGTTTAGGGTTTAGGGTTTAGGGTTTAGGGTTTAGGGTTTAGGGTTTAGGGTTTAGGGTTTAGGGTTTAGGGTTTAGGGTTTAGGGTTTGGGGTTTAGGGTTTAGGGTTTAGGGTTTAGGGTTTAGGGTTTAGGGTTTAGGGTTTAGGGTTTAGGGTTTAGGGTTTAGGGTTTAGGGTTTAGGGTTTAGGGTTTAGGGTTTAGGGTTTAGGGTTTAGGGTTTAGGGTTTAGGGTTTAGGGTTTAGGGTTTAGGGTTTAGGGTTTAGGGTTTAGGGTTTAGGGTTTAGGGTTTAGGGTTTAGGGTTTAGGGTTTAGGGTTTAGGGTTTAGGGTTTAGGGTTTAGGGTTTAGGGTTTAGGGTTTAGGGTTTAGGGTTTAGGGTTTAGGGTTTAGGGTTTAGGGTTTAGGGTTTAGGGTTTAGGGTTTAGGGTTTAGGGTTTAGGGTTTAGGGTTTAGGGTTTAGGGTTTAGGGTTTAGGGTTTAGGGTTTAGGGTTTAGGGTTTAGGGTTTAGGGTTTAGGGTTTAGGGTTTAGGGTTTAGGGTTTAGGGTTTAGGGTTTAGGGTTTAGGGTTTAGGGTTTAGGGTTTAGGGTTTAGGGTTTAGGGTTTAGGGTTTAGGGTTTAGGGTTTAGGGTTTAGGGTTTAGGGTTTAGGGTTTAGGGTTTAGGGTTTAGGGTTTAGGGTTTAGGGTTTAGGGTTTAGGGTTTAGGGTTTAGGGTTTAGGGTTTAGGGTTTAGGGTTTAGGGTTTAGGGTTTAGGGTTTAGGGTTTAGGGTTTAGGGTTTAGGGTTTAGGGTTTAGGGTTTAGGGTTTAGGGTTTAGGGTTTAGGGTTTAGGGTTTAGGGTTTAGGGTTTAGGGTTTAGGGTTTAGGGTTTAGGGTTTAGGGTTTAGGGTTTAGGGTTTAGGGTTTAGGGTTTAGGGTTTAGGGTTTAGGGTTTAGGGTTTAGGGTTTAGGGTTTAGGGTTTAGGGTTTAGGGTTTAGGGTTTAGGGTTTAGGGTTTAGGGTTTAGGGTTTAGGGTTTAGGGTTTAGGGTTTAGGGTTTAGGGTTTAGGGTTTAGGGTTTAGGGTTTAGGGTTTAGGGTTTAGGGTTTAGGGTTTAGGGTTTAGGGTTTAGGGTTTAGGGTTTAGGGTTTAGGGTTTAGGGTTTAGGGTTTAGGGTTTAGGGTTTAGGGTTTAGGGTTTAGGGTTTAGGGTTTAGGGTTTAGGGTTTAGGGTTTAGGGTTTAGGGTTTAGGGTTTAGGGTTTAGGGTTTAGGGTTTAGGGTTTAGGGTTTAGGGTTTAGGGTTTAGGGTTTAGGGTTTAGGGTTTAGGGTTTAGGGTTTAGGGTTTAGGGTTTAGGGTTTAGGGTTTAGGGTTTAGGGTTTAGGGTTTAGGGTTTAGGGTTTAGGGTTTAGGGTTTAGGGTTTAGGGTTTAGGGTTTAGGGTTTAGGGTTTAGGGTTTAGGGTTTAGGGTTTAGGGTTTAGGGTTTAGGGTTTAGGGTTTAGGGTTTAGGGTTTAGGGTTTAGGGTTTAGGGTTTAGGGTTTAGGGTTTAGGGTTTAGGGTTTAGGGTTTAGGGTTTAGGGTTTAGGGTTTAGGGTTTAGGGTTTAGGGTTTAGGGTTTAGGGTTTAGGGTTTAGGGTTTAGGGTTTAGGGTTTAGGGTTTAGGGTTTAGGGTTTAGGGTTTAGGGTTTAGGGTTTAGGGTTTAGGGTTTAGGGTTTAGGGTTTAGGGTTTAGGGTTTAGGGTTTAGGGTTTAGGGTTTGGGGTTTAGGGTTTAGGGTTTAGGGTTTAGGGTTTAGGGTTTAGGGTTTAGGGTTTAGGGTTTAGGGTTTAGGGTTTAGGGTTTAGGGTTTAGGGTTTAGGGTTTAGGGTTTAGGGTTTAGGGTTTAGGGTTTAGGGTTTAGGGTTTAGGGTTTAGGGTTTAGGGTTTAGGGTTTAGGGTTTAGGGTTTAGGGTTTAGGGTTTAGGGTTTAGGGTTTAGGGTTTAGGGTTTAGGGTTTAGGGTTTAGGGTTTAGGGTTTAGGGTTTAGGGTTTAGGGTTTAGGGTTTAGGGTTTAGGGTTTAGGGTTTAGGGTTTAGGGTTTAGGGTTTGGGGTTTAGGGTTTAGGGTTTAGGGTTTAGGGTTTAGGGTTTAGGGTTTAGGGTTTAGGGTTTAGGGTTTAGGGTTTAGGGTTTAGGGTTTAGGGTTTAGGGTTTAGGGTTTAGGGTTTAGGGTTTAGGGTTTAGGGTTTAGGGTTTAGGGTTTAGGGTTTAGGGTTTAGGGTTTAGGGTTTAGGGTTTAGGGTTTAGGGTTTAGGGTTTAGGGTTTAGGGTTTAGGGTTTAGGGTTTAGGGTTTAGGGTTTAGGGTTTAGGGTTTAGGGTTTAGGGTTTAGGGTTTAGGGTTTAGGGTTTAGGGTTTAGGGTTTAGGGTTTAGGGTTTAGGGTTTAGGGTTTAGGGTTTAGGGTTTAGGGTTTAGGGTTTAGGGTTTAGGGTTTAGGGTTTAGGGTTTAGGGTTTAGGGTTTAGGGTTTAGGGTTTAGGGTTTAGGGTTTAGGGTTTAGGGTTTAGGGTTTAGGGTTTAGGGTTTAGGGTTTAGGGTTTAGGGTTTAGGGTTTAGGGTTTAGGGTTTAGGGTTTAGGGTTTAGGGTTTAGGGTTTAGGGTTTAGGGTTTAGGGTTTAGGGTTTAGGGTTTAGGGTTTAGGGTTTAGGGTTTAGGGTTTAGGGTTTAGGGTTTAGGGTTTAGGGTTTAGGGTTTAGGGGTTTAGGGTTTAGGGTTTAGGGTTTAGGGTTTAGGGTTTAGGGTTTAGGGTTTAGGGTTTAGGGTTTAGGGTTTAGGGTTTAGGGTTTAGGGTTTAGGGTTTAGGGTTTAGGGTTTAGGGTTTAGGGTTTAGGGTTTAGGGTTTAGGGTTTAGGGTTTAGGGTTTAGGGTTTAGGGTTTAGGGTTTAGGGTTTAGGGTTTAGGGTTTAGGGTTTAGGGTTTAGGGTTTAGGGTTTAGGGTTTAGGGTTTAGGGTTTAGGGTTTAGGGTTTAGGGTTTAGGGTTTAGGGTTTAGGGTTTAGGGTTTAGGGTTTAGGGTTTAGGGTTTAGGGTTTAGGGTTTAGGGTTTAGGGTTTAGGGTTTAGGGTTTAGGGTTTAGGGTTTAGGGTTTAGGGTTTAGGGTTTAGGGTTTAGGGTTTAGGGTTTAGGGTTTAGGGTTTAGGGTTTAGGGTTTAGGGTTTAGGGTTTAGGGTTTAGGGTTTAGGGTTTAGGGTTTAGGGTTTAGGGTTTAGGGTTTAGGGTTTAGGGTTTAGGGTTTAGGGTTTAGGGTTTAGGGTTTAGGGTTTAGGGTTTAGGGTTTAGGGTTTAGGGTTTAGGGTTTAGGGTTTAGGGTTTAGGGTTTAGGGTTTAGGGTTTAGGGTTTAGGGTTTAGGGTTTAGGGTTTAGGGTTTAGGGTTTAGGGTTTAGGGTTTAGGGTTTAGGGTTTAGGGTTTAGGGTTTAGGGTTTAGGGTTTAGGGTTTAGGGTTTAGGGTTTAGGGTTTAGGGTTTAGGGTTTAGGGTTTAGGGTTTAGGGTTTAGGGTTTAGGGTTTAGGGTTTAGGGTTTAGGGTTTAGGGTTTAGGGTTTAGGGTTTAGGGTTTAGGGTTTAGGGTTTAGGGTTTAGGGTTTAGGGTTTAGGGTTTAGGGTTTAGGGTTTAGGGTTTAGGGTTTAGGGTTTAGGGTTTAGGGTTTAGGGTTTAGGGTTTAGGGTTTAGGGTTTAGGGTTTAGGGTTTAGGGTTTAGGGTTTAGGGTTTAGGGTTTAGGGTTTAGGGTTTAGGGTTTAGGGTTTAGGGTTTAGGGTTTAGGGTTTAGGGTTTAGGGTTTAGGGTTTAGGGTTTAGGGTTTAGGGTTTAGGGTTTAGGGTTTAGGGTTTAGGGTTTAGGGTTTAGGGTTTAGGGTTTAGGGTTTAGGGTTTAGGGTTTAGGGTTTAGGGTTTAGGGTTTAGGGTTTAGGGTTTAGGGTTTAGGGTTTAGGGTTTAGGGTTTAGGGTTTGGGGTTTAGGGTTTAGGGTTTAGGGTTTAGGGTTTAGGGTTTAGGGTTTAGGGTTTAGGGTTTAGGGTTTAGGGTTTAGGGTTTAGGGTTTAGGGTTTAGGGTTTAGGGTTTAGGGTTTAGGGTTTAGGGTTTAGGGTTTAGGGTTTAGGGTTTAGGGTTTAGGGTTTAGGGTTTAGGGTTTAGGGTTTAGGGTTTAGGGTTTAGGGTTTAGGGTTTAGGGTTTAGGGTTTAGGGTTTAGGGTTTAGGGTTTAGGGTTTAGGGTTTAGGGTTTAGGGTTTAGGGTTTAGGGTTTAGGGTTTAGGGTTTAGGGTTTAGGGTTTAGGGTTTAGGGTTTAGGGTTTAGGGTTTAGGGTTTAGGGTTTAGGGTTTAGGGTTTAGGGTTTAGGGTTTAGGGTTTAGGGTTTAGGGTTTAGGGTTTAGGGTTTAGGGTTTAGGGTTTAGGGTTTAGGGTTTAGGGTTTAGGGTTTAGGGTTTAGGGTTTAGGGTTTAGGGTTTAGGGTTTAGGGTTTAGGGTTTAGGGTTTAGGGTTTAGGGTTTAGGGTTTAGGGTTTAGGGTTTAGGGTTTAGGGTTTAGGGTTTAGGGTTTAGGGTTTAGGGTTTAGGGTTTAGGGTTTAGGGTTTAGGGTTTAGGGTTTAGGGTTTAGGGTTTAGGGTTTAGGGTTTAGGGTTTAGGGTTTAGGGTTTAGGGTTTAGGGTTTAGGGTTTAGGGTTTAGGGTTTAGGGTTTAGGGTTTAGGGTTTAGGGTTTAGGGTTTAGGGTTTAGGGTTTAGGGTTTAGGGTTTAGGGTTTAGGGTTTAGGGTTTAGGGTTTAGGGTTTAGGGTTTAGGGTTTAGGGTTTGGGGTTTAGGGTTTAGGGTTTAGGGTTTAGGGTTTAGGGTTTAGGGTTTAGGGTTTAGGGTTTAGGGTTTAGGGTTTAGGGTTTAGGGTTTAGGGTTTAGGGTTTAGGGTTTAGGGTTTAGGGTTTAGGGTTTAGGGTTTAGGGTTTAGGGTTTAGGGTTTAGGGTTTAGGGTTTAGGGTTTAGGGTTTAGGGTTTAGGGTTTAGGGTTTAGGGTTTAGGGTTTAGGGTTTAGGGTTTAGGGTTTAGGGTTTAGGGTTTAGGGTTTAGGGTTTAGGGTTTAGGGTTTAGGGTTTAGGGTTTAGGGTTTAGGGTTTAGGGTTTAGGGTTTAGGGTTTAGGGTTTAGGGTTTTAGGGTTTAGGGTTTAGGGTTTAGGGTTTAGGGTTTAGGGTTTAGGGTTTAGGGTTTAGGGTTTAGGGTTTAGGGTTTAGGGTTTAGGGTTTAGGGTTTAGGGTTTAGGGTTTAGGGTTTAGGGTTTAGGGTTTAGGGTTTAGGGTTTAGGGTTTAGGGTTTAGGGTTTAGGGTTTAGGGTTTAGGGTTTAGGGTTTAGGGTTTAGGGTTTAGGGTTTAGGGTTTAGGGTTTAGGGTTTAGGGTTTAGGGTTTAGGGTTTAGGGTTTAGGGTTTAGGGTTTAGGGTTTAGGGTTTAGGGTTTAGGGTTTAGGGTTTAGGGTTTAGGGTTTAGGGTTTAGGGTTTAGGGTTTAGGGTTTAGGGTTTAGGGTTTAGGGTTTAGGGTTTAGGGTTTAGGGTTTAGGGTTTAGGGTTTAGGGTTTAGGGTTTAGGGTTTAGGGTTTAGGGTTTAGGGTTTAGGGTTTAGGGTTTAGGGTTTAGGGTTTAGGGTTTAGGGTTTAGGGTTTAGGGTTTAGGGTTTAGGGTTTAGGGTTTAGGGTTTAGGGTTTAGGGTTTAGGGTTTAGGGTTTAGGGTTTAGGGTTTAGGGTTTAGGGTTTAGGGTTTAGGGTTTAGGGTTTAGGGTTTAGGGTTTAGGGTTTAGGGTTTAGGGTTTAGGGTTTAGGGTTTAGGGTTTAGGGTTTAGGGTTTAGGGTTTAGGGTTTAGGGTTTAGGGTTTAGGGTTTAGGGTTTAGGGTTTAGGGTTTAGGGTTTAGGGTTTAGGGTTTAGGGTTTAGGGTTTAGGGTTTAGGGTTTAGGGTTTAGGGTTTAGGGTTTAGGGTTTAGGGTTTAGGGTTTAGGGTTTAGGGTTTAGGGTTTAGGGTTTAGGGTTTAGGGTTTAGGGTTTAGGGTTTAGGGTTTAGGGTTTAGGGTTTAGGGTTTAGGGTTTAGGGTTTGGGGTTTAGGGTTTAGGGTTTAGGGTTTAGGGTTTAGGGTTTAGGGTTTGGGGTTTAGGGTTTAGGGTTTAGGGTTTAGGGTTTAGGGTTTAGGGTTTAGGGTTTAGGGTTTAGGGTTTAGGGTTTAGGGTTTAGGGTTTAGGGTTTAGGGTTTAGGGTTTAGGGTTTAGGGTTTAGGGTTTAGGGTTTAGGGTTTAGGGTTTAGGGTTTAGGGTTTAGGGTTTAGGGTTTAGGGTTTAGGGTTTAGGGTTTAGGGTTTAGGGTTTAGGGTTTGGGGTTTAGGGTTTAGGGTTTAGGGTTTAGGGTTTAGGGTTTAGGGTTTAGGGTTTAGGGTTTAGGGTTTAGGGTTTAGGGTTTAGGGTTTAGGGTTTAGGGTTTAGGGTTTAGGGTTTAGGGTTTAGGGTTTAGGGTTTAGGGTTTAGGGTTTAGGGTTTAGGGTTTAGGGTTTAGGGTTTAGGGTTTAGGGTTTAGGGTTTAGGGTTTAGGGTTTAGGGTTTAGGGTT
>NW_027184368.1:62500-67500 GCF_000393655.2 Nicotiana sylvestris
TTAGGGTTTGGGGTTTAGGGTTTAGGGTTTAGGGTTTAGGGTTTAGGGTTTAGGGTTTAGGGTTTAGGGTTTAGGGTTTAGGGTTTAGGGTTTAGGGTTTAGGGTTTAGGGTTTAGGGTTTAGGGTTTAGGGTTTAGGGTTTAGGGTTTAGGGTTTAGGGTTTAGGGTTTAGGGTTTAGGGTTTAGGGTTTAGGGTTTAGGGTTTAGGGTTTAGGGTTTAGGGTTTAGGGTTTAGGGTTTAGGGTTTAGGGTTTAGGGTTTAGGGTTTAGGGTTTAGGGTTTAGGGTTTAGGGTTTAGGGTTTAGGGTTTAGGGTTTAGGGTTTAGGGTTTAGGGTTTAGGGTTTAGGGTTTAGGGTTTAGGGTTTAGGGTTTAGGGTTTAGGGTTTAGGGTTTAGGGTTTAGGGTTTAGGGTTTAGGGTTTAGGGTTTAGGGTTTAGGGTTTAGGGTTTAGGGTTTAGGGTTTAGGGTTTAGGGTTTAGGGTTTAGGGTTTAGGGTTTAGGGTTTAGGGTTTAGGGTTTAGGGTTTAGGGTTTAGGGTTTAGGGTTTAGGGTTTAGGGTTTAGGGTTTAGGGTTTAGGGTTTAGGGTTTAGGGTTTAGGGTTTAGGGTTTAGGGTTTAGGGTTTAGGGTTTAGGGTTTAGGGTTTAGGGTTTAGGGTTTAGGGTTTAGGGTTTAGGGTTTAGGGTTTAGGGTTTAGGGTTTAGGGTTTAGGGTTTAGGGTTTAGGGTTTAGGGTTTAGGGTTTAGGGTTTAGGGTTTAGGGTTTAGGGTTTAGGGTTTAGGGTTTAGGGTTTAGGGTTTAGGGTTTAGGGTTTAGGGTTTAGGGTTTAGGGTTTAGGGTTTAGGGTTTAGGGTTTAGGGTTTAGGGTTTAGGGTTTAGGGTTTAGGGTTTAGGGTTTAGGGTTTAGGGTTTAGGGTTTAGGGTTTAGGGTTTAGGGTTTAGGGTTTAGGGTTTAGGGTTTAGGGTTTAGGGTTTAGGGTTTAGGGTTTAGGGTTTAGGGTTTAGGGTTTAGGGTTTAGGGTTTAGGGTTTAGGGTTTAGGGTTTAGGGTTTAGGGTTTAGGGTTTAGGGTTTAGGGTTTAGGGTTTAGGGTTTAGGGTTTAGGGTTTAGGGTTTAGGGTTTAGGGTTTAGGGTTTAGGGTTTAGGGTTTAGGGTTTAGGGTTTAGGGTTTAGGGTTTAGGGTTTAGGGTTTAGGGTTTAGGGTTTAGGGTTTAGGGTTTAGGGTTTAGGGTTTAGGGTTTAGGGTTTAGGGTTTAGGGTTTAGGGTTTAGGGTTTAGGGTTTAGGGTTTAGGGTTTAGGGTTTAGGGTTTAGGGTTTAGGGTTTAGGGTTTAGGGTTTAGGGTTTAGGGTTTAGGGTTTAGGGTTTAGGGTTTAGGGTTTAGGGTTTAGGGTTTAGGGTTTAGGGTTTAGGGTTTAGGGTTTAGGGTTTAGGGTTTAGGGTTTAGGGTTTAGGGTTTAGGGTTTAGGGTTTAGGGTTTAGGGTTTAGGGTTTAGGGTTTAGGGTTTAGGGTTTAGGGTTTAGGGTTTAGGGTTTAGGGTTTAGGGTTTAGGGTTTAGGGTTTAGGGTTTAGGGTTTAGGGTTTAGGGTTTAGGGTTTAGGGTTTAGGGTTTAGGGTTTAGGGTTTAGGGTTTAGGGTTTAGGGTTTAGGGTTTAGGGTTTAGGGTTTAGGGTTTAGGGTTTAGGGTTTAGGGTTTAGGGTTTAGGGTTTAGGGTTTAGGGTTTAGGGTTTAGGGTTTAGGGTTTAGGGTTTAGGGTTTAGGGTTTATTGGGTTTAGGGTTTAGGGTTTAGGGTTTAGGGTTTAGGGTTTAGGGTTTAGGGTTTAGGGTTTAGGGTTTAGGGTTTAGGGTTTAGGGTTTAGGGTTTAGGGTTTAGGGTTTAGGGTTTAGGGTTTAGGGTTTAGGGTTTAGGGTTTAGGGTTTAGGGTTTAGGGTTTAGGGTTTAGGGTTTAGGGTTTAGGGTTTAGGGTTTAGGGTTTAGGGTTTAGGGTTTAGGGTTTAGGGTTTAGGGTTTAGGGTTTAGGGTTTAGGGTTTAGGGTTTAGGGTTTAGGGTTTAGGGTTTAGGGTTTAGGGTTTAGGGTTTAGGGTTTAGGGTTTAGGGTTTAGGGTTTAGGGTTTAGGGTTTAGGGTTTAGGGTTTAGGGTTTAGGGTTTAGGGTTTAGGGTTTGGGGTTTAGGGTTTAGGGTTTAGGGTTTAGGGTTTAGGGTTTAGGGTTTAGGGTTTAGGGTTTAGGGTTTAGGGTTTAGGGTTTAGGGTTTAGGGTTTAGGGTTTAGGGTTTAGGGTTTAGGGTTTAGGGTTTAGGGTTTAGGGTTTAGGGTTTAGGGTTTAGGGTTTAGGGTTTAGGGTTTAGGGTTTAGGGTTTAGGGTTTAGGGTTTAGGGTTTAGGGTTTAGGGTTTAGGGTTTAGGGTTTAGGGTTTAGGGTTTAGGGTTTAGGGTTTAGGGTTTAGGGTTTAGGGTTTAGGGTTTAGGGTTTAGGGTTTAGGGTTTAGGGTTTAGGGTTTAGGGTTTAGGGTTTAGGGTTTAGGGTTTAGGGTTTAGGGTTTAGGGTTTAGGGTTTAGGGTTTAGGGTTTAGGGTTTAGGGTTTAGGGTTTAGGGTTTAGGGTTTAGGGTTTAGGGTTTAGGGTTTAGGGTTTAGGGTTTAGGGTTTAGGGTTTAGGGTTTAGGGTTTAGGGTTTAGGGTTTAGGGTTTAGGGTTTAGGGTTTAGGGTTTAGGGTTTAGGGTTTAGGGTTTAGGGTTTAGGGTTTAGGGTTTAGGGTTTAGGGTTTGGGGTTTAGGGTTTAGGGTTTAGGGTTTGGGGTTTAGGGTTTAGGGTTTAGGGTTTAGGGTTTAGGGTTTAGGGTTTAGGGTTTAGGGTTTAGGGTTTAGGGTTTAGGGTTTAGGGTTTAGGGTTTAGGGTTTAGGGTTTAGGGTTTGGGGTTTAGGGTTTAGGGTTTAGGGTTTAGGGTTTAGGGTTTAGGGTTTAGGGTTTAGGGTTTAGGGTTTAGGGTTTAGGGTTTAGGGTTTAGGGTTTGGGGTTTAGGGTTTAGGGTTTAGGGTTTAGGGTTTGGGGTTTAGGGTTTAGGGTTTAGGGTTTAGGGTTTGGGGTTTGGGGTTTAGGGTTTAGGGTTTAGGGTTTAGGGTTTAGGGTTTAGGGTTTAGGGTTTAGGGTTTAGGGTTTAGGGTTTAGGGTTTAGGGTTTAGGGTTTAGGGTTTAGGGTTTAGGGTTTAGGGTTTAGGGTTTAGGGTTTAGGGTTTAGGGTTTAGGGTTTAGGGTTTAGGGTTTAGGGTTTAGGGTTTAGGGTTTAGGGTTTAGGGTTTAGGGTTTAGGGTTTAGGGTTTAGGGTTTAGGGTTTAGGGTTTAGGGTTTAGGGTTTAGGGTTTAGGGTTTAGGGTTTAGGGTTTAGGGTTTAGGGTTTAGGGTTTAGGGTTTAGGGTTTAGGGTTTAGGGTTTAGGGTTTAGGGTTTAGGGTTTAGGGTTTAGGGTTTAGGGTTTAGGGTTTAGGGTTTAGGGTTTAGGGTTTAGGGTTTAGGGTTTAGGGTTTAGGGTTTAGGGTTTAGGGTTTAGGGTTTAGGGTTTAGGGTTTAGGGTTTAGGGTTTAGGGTTTAGGGTTTAGGGTTTGGGGTTTAGGGTTTAGGGTTTAGGGTTTAGGGTTTAGGGTTTAGGGTTTAGGGTTTAGGGTTTAGGGTTTAGGGTTTAGGGTTTAGGGTTTAGGGTTTAGGGTTTAGGGTTTAGGGTTTAGGGTTTAGGGTTTAGGGTTTAGGGTTTAGGGTTTAGGGTTTAGGGTTTAGGGTTTAGGGTTTAGGGTTTAGGGTTTAGGGTTTAGGGTTTAGGGTTTAGGGTTTAGGGTTTAGGGTTTAGGGTTTAGGGTTTAGGGTTTAGGGTTTAGGGTTTAGGGTTTAGGGTTTAGGGTTTAGGGTTTAGGGTTTAGGGTTTAGGGTTTAGGGTTTAGGGTTTAGGGTTTAGGGTTTAGGGTTTAGGGTTTAGGGTTTAGGGTTTAGGGTTTAGGGTTTAGGGTTTAGGGTTTAGGGTTTAGGGTTTAGGGTTTAGGGTTTAGGGTTTAGGGTTTAGGGTTTAGGGTTTAGGGTTTAGGGTTTAGGGTTTAGGGTTTAGGGTTTAGGGTTTAGGGTTTAGGGTTTAGGGTTTAGGGTTTAGGGTTTAGGGTTTAGGGTTTAGGGTTTAGGGTTTAGGGTTTAGGGTTTAGGGTTTAGGGTTTAGGGTTTAGGGTTTAGGGTTTAGGGTTTAGGGTTTAGGGTTTAGGGTTTAGGGTTTAGGGTTTAGGGTTTAGGGTTTAGGGTTTAGGGTTTAGGGTTTAGGGTTTAGGGTTTAGGGTTTAGGGTTTAGGGTTTAGGGTTTAGGGTTTAGGGTTTAGGGTTTAGGGTTTAGGGTTTAGGGTTTAGGGTTTAGGGTTTAGGGTTTAGGGTTTAGGGTTTAGGGTTTAGGGTTTAGGGTTTAGGGTTTAGGGTTTAGGGTTTAGGGTTTAGGGTTTAGGGTTTAGGGTTTAGGGTTTAGGGTTTAGGGTTTAGGGTTTAGGGTTTAGGGTTTAGGGTTTAGGGTTTAGGGTTTAGGGTTTAGGGTTTAGGGTTTAGGGTTTAGGGTTTAGGGTTTAGGGTTTAGGGTTTAGGGTTTAGGGTTTAGGGTTTAGGGTTTAGGGTTTAGGGTTTAGGGTTTAGGGTTTAGGGTTTAGGGTTTAGGGTTTAGGGTTTAGGGTTTAGGGTTTAGGGTTTAGGGTTTAGGGTTTAGGGTTTAGGGTTTAGGGTTTAGGGTTTAGGGTTTAGGGTTTAGGGTTTAGGGTTTAGGGTTTAGGGTTTAGGGTTTAGGGTTTAGGGTTTAGGGTTTAGGGTTTAGGGTTTAGGGTTTAGGGTTTAGGGTTTAGGGTTTAGGGTTTAGGGTTTAGGGTTTAGGGTTTAGGGTTTAGGGTTTAGGGTTTAGGGTTTAGGGTTTAGGGTTTAGGGTTTAGGGTTTAGGGTTTAGGGTTTAGGGTTTAGGGTTTAGGGTTTAGGGTTTAGGGTTTAGGGT
>NW_027184368.1:80000-91277 GCF_000393655.2 Nicotiana sylvestris
TAGGGTTTAGGGTTTAGGGTTTAGGGTTTAGGGTTTAGGGTTTAGGGTTTAGGGTTTAGGGTTTAGGGTTTAGGGTTTAGGGTTTAGGGTTTAGGGTTTAGGGTTTAGGGTTTAGGGTTTAGGGTTTAGGGTTTAGGGTTTAGGGTTTAGGGTTTAGGGTTTAGGGTTTAGGGTTTAGGGTTTAGGGTTTAGGGTTTAGGGTTTAGGGTTTAGGGTTTAGGGTTTAGGGTTTAAGGTTTAGGGTTTAGGGTTTAGGGTTTAGGGTTTAGGGTTTAGGGTTTAGGGTTTAGGGTTTAGGGTTTAGGGTTTAGGGTTTAGGGTTTAGGGTTTAGGGTTTAGGGTTTAGGGTTTAGGGTTTAGGGTTTAGGGTTTAGGGTTTAGGGTTTAGGGTTTAGGGTTTAGGGTTTAGGGTTTAGGGTTTAGGGTTTAGGGTTTAGGGTTTAGGGTTTAGGGTTTAAGGTTTAGGGTTTAGGGTTTAGGGTTTAGGGTTTAGGGTTTAGGGTTTAGGGTTTAGGGTTTAGGGTTTAGGGTTTAGGGTTTAGGGTTTAGGGTTTAGGGTTTAGGGTTTAGGGTTTAGGGTTTAGGGTTTAAGGTTTAGGGTTTAGGGTTTAGGGTTTAGGGTTTAGGGTTTAGGGTTTAGGGTTTAGGGTTTAGGGTTTAGGGTTTAGGGTTTAGGGTTTAGGGTTTAAGGTTTAGGGTTTAGGGTTTAGGGTTTAGGGTTTAGGGTTTAGGGTTTAGGGTTTAGGGTTTAGGGTTTAGGGTTTAGGGTTTAGGGTTTAGGGTTTAGGGTTTAGGGTTTAGGGTTTAGGGTTTAGGGTTTAGGGTTTAGGGTTTAGGGTTTAGGGTTTAGGGTTTAGGGTTTAGGGTTTAGGGTTTAGGGTTTAGGGTTTAGGGTTTAGGGTTTAGGGTTTAGGGTTTAGGGTTTAGGGTTTAGGGTTTAGGGTTTAGGGTTTAGGGTTTAGGGTTTAGGGTTTAGGGTTTAGGGTTTAGGGTTTAGGGTTTAGGGTTTAGGGTTTAGGGTTTAGGGTTTAGGGTTTAGGGTTTAGGGTTTAGGGTTTAGGGTTTAGGGTTTAGGGTTTAGGGTTTAGGGTTTAGGGTTTAGGGTTTAGGGTTTAGGGTTTTAGGGTTTAGGGTTTAGGGTTTAGGGTTTAGGGTTTAGGGTTTAGGGTTTAGGGTTTAGGGTTTAGGGTTTAGGGTTTAGGGTTTAGGGTTTAGGGTTTAGGGTTTAGGGTTTAGGGTTTAGGGTTTAGGGTTTAGGGTTTAGGGTTTAGGGTTTAGGGTTTAGGGTTTAGGGTTTAGGGTTTAGGGTTTAGGGTTTAGGGTTTAGGGTTTAGGGTTTAGGGTTTAGGGTTTAGGGTTTAGGGTTTAGGGTTTAGGGTTTAGGGTTTAGGGTTTAGGGTTTAGGGTTTAGGGTTTAGGGTTTAGGGTTTAGGGTTTAGGGTTTAGGGTTTAGGGTTTAGGGTTTAGGGTTTAGGGTTTAGGGTTTAGGGTTTAGGGTTTAGGGTTTAAGGTTTAGGGTTTAAGGTTTAGGGTTTAGGGTTTAGGGTTTAGGGTTTAGGGTTTAGGGTTTAGGGTTTAGGGTTTAGGGTTTAGGGTTTAGGGTTTAGGGTTTAGGGTTTAGGGTTTAGGGTTTAGGGTTTAGGGTTTAGGGTTTAGGGTTTAGGGTTTAGGGTTTAGGGTTTAGGGTTTAAGGTTTAGGGTTTAGGGTTTAGGGTTTAGGGTTTAAGGTTTAGGGTTTAGGGTTTAGGGTTTAGGGTTTAGGGTTTAGGGTTTAGGGTTTAGGGTTTAGGGTTTAGGGTTTAGGGTTTAGGGTTTAGGGTTTAGGGTTTAAGGTTTAGGGTTTAAGGTTTAGGGTTTAGGGTTTAGGGTTTAGGGTTTAGGGTTTAGGGTTTAGGGTTTAGGGTTTAGGGTTTAAGGTTTAGGGTTTAGGGTTTAGGGTTTAGGGTTTAGGGTTTAAGGTTTAGGGTTTAGGGTTTAGGGTTTAGGGTTTAGGGTTTAGGGTTTAGGGTTTAGGGTTTAGGGTTTAGGGTTTAGGGTTTAGGGTTTAGGGTTTAAGGTTTAGGGTTTAGGGTTTAGGGTTTAGGGTTTAGGGTTTAGGGTTTAGGGTTTAGGGTTTAGGGTTTAGGGTTTAGGGTTTAGGGTTTAAGGGTTTAAGGTTTAGGGTTTAGGGTTTAGGGTTTAGGGTTTAGGGTTTAGGGTTTAGGGTTTAGGGTTTAGGGTTTAGGGTTTAGGGTTTAGGGTTTAGGGTTTAGGGTTTAGGGTTTAGGGTTTAGGGTTTAGGGTTTAGGGTTTAGGGTTTAGGGTTTAGGGTTTAGGGTTTAGGGTTTAGGGTTTAGGGTTTAGGGTTTAGGGTTTAGGGTTTAAGGTTTAGGGTTTAGGGTTTAGGGTTTAGGGTTTAGGGTTTAGGGTTTAGGGTTTAGGGTTTAGGGTTTAAGGTTTAGGGTTTAGGGTTTAGGGTTTAGGGTTTAGGGTTTAGGGTTTAGGGTTTAGGGTTTAGGGTTTAGGGTTTAAGGTTTAGGGTTTAGGGTTTAGGGTTTTAGGGTTTAGGGTTTAGGGTTTAGGGTTTAGGGTTTAGGGTTTAGGGTTTAAGGTTTAGGGTTTAGGGTTTAGGGTTTAGGGTTTAGGGTTTAGGGTTTAAGGGTTTAGGGTTTAGGGTTTAGGGTTTAAGGTTTAGGGTTTAGGGTTTAGGGTTTAGGGTTTAGGGTTTAGGGTTTAGGGTTTAGGGTTTAGGGTTTAGGGTTTAGGGTTTAGGGTTTAAGGTTTAGGGTTTAGGGTTTAGGGTTTAGGGTTTAGGGTTTAGGGTTTAGGGTTTAGGGTTTAGGGTTTAGGGTTTAGGGTTTAGGGTTTAGGGTTTAGGGTTTAGGGTTTAGGGTTTAGGGTTTAGGGTTTAGGGTTTAGGGTTTAGGGTTTAGGGTTTAGGGTTTAGGGTTTAGGGTTTAGGGTTTAGGGTTTAGGGTTTAGGGTTTAGGGTTTAGGGTTTAGGGTTTAGGGTTTAGGGTTTAGGGTTTAGGGTTTAGGGTTTAGGGTTTAGGGTTTAGGGTTTAGGGTTTAGGGTTTAGGGTTTAGGGTTTAGGGTTTAGGGTTTAGGGTTTAGGGTTTAGGGTTTAGGGTTTAAGGTTTAGGGTTTAGGGTTTAGGGTTTAGGGTTTAGGGTTTAGGGTTTAGGGTTTAGGGTTTAGGGTTTAGGGTTTAGGGTTTAGGGTTTAGGGTTTAGGGTTTAGGGTTTAGGGTTTAGGGTTTAGGGTTTAGGGTTTAGGGTTTAGGGTTTAGGGTTTAGGGTTTAGGGTTTAGGGTTTAGGGTTTAGGGTTTAGGGTTTAGGGTTTAGGGTTTAGGGTTTAGGGTTTAGGGTTTAGGGTTTAGGGTTTAGGGTTTAGGGTTTAGGGTTTAGGGTTTAGGGTTTAGGGTTTAGGGTTTAGGGTTTAGGGTTTAGGGTTTAGGGTTTAGGGTTTAGGGTTTAGGGTTTAGGGTTTAGGGTTTAGGGTTTAGGGTTTAGGGTTTAGGGTTTAGGGTTTAGGGTTTAGGGTTTAGGGTTTAGGGTTTAGGGTTTAGGGTTTAGGGTTTAGGGTTTAGGGTTTAGGGTTTAGGGTTTAAGGTTTAAGGGTTTAGGGTTTAAGGTTTAGGGTTTAGGGTTTAGGGTTTAGGGTTTAGGGTTTAGGGTTTAGGGTTTAGGGTTTAGGGTTTAGGGTTTAGGGTTTAGGGTTTAAGGTTTAGGGTTTAGGGTTTAGGGTTTAGGGTTTAGGGTTTAGGGTTTAGGGTTTAGGGTTTAGGGTTTAGGGTTTAGGGTTTAGGGTTTAGGGTTTAGGGTTTAGGGTTTAGGGTTTAGGGTTTAGGGTTTAAGGTTTAGGGTTTAGGGTTTAGGGTTTAGGGTTTAGGGTTTAGGGTTTAGGGTTTAGGGTTTAAGGTTTAGGGTTTAGGGTTTAGGGTTTAGGGTTTAGGGTTTAAGGTTTAGGGTTTAGGGTTTAGGGTTTAGGGTTTAGGGTTTAGGGTTTAGGGTTTAGGGTTTAGGGTTTAGGGTTTAGGGTTTAGGGTTTAGGGTTTAGGGTTTAGGGTTTAGGGTTTAGGGTTTAGGGTTTAGGGTTTAGGGTTTAGGGTTTAGGGTTTAGGGTTTAGGGTTTAGGGTTTAGGGTTTAGGGTTTAGGGTTTAGGGTTTAGGGTTTAGGGTTTAGGGTTTAGGGTTTAGGGTTTAGGGTTTAGGGTTTAGGGTTTAAGGTTTAGGGTTTTAGGGTTTAGGGTTTAGGGTTTAGGGTTTAGGGTTTAGGGTTTAGGGTTTAGGGTTTAGGGTTTAGGGTTTAGGGTTTAAGGTTTAGGGTTTAGGGTTTAGGGTTTAAGGTTTAGGGTTTAGGGTTTAGGGTTTAGGGTTTAGGGTTTAGGGTTTAGGGTTTAGGGTTTAGGGTTTAGGGTTTAGGGTTTAAGGTTTAGGGTTTAGGGTTTAGGGTTTAGGGTTTAGGGTTTAGGGTTTAGGGTTTAGGGTTTAGGGTTTAGGGTTTAGGGTTTAGGGTTTAGGGTTTAGGGTTTAGGGTTTAGGGTTTAGGGTTTAGGGTTTAGGGTTTAGGGTTTAGGGTTTAGGGTTTAGGGTTTAGGGTTTAGGGTTTAGGGTTTAGGGTTTAGGGTTTAGGGTTTAGGGTTTAGGGTTTAGGGTTTAGGGTTTAGGGTTTAGGGTTTAGGGTTTAGGGTTTAGGGTTTAGGGTTTAGGGTTTAGGGTTTAGGGTTTAGGGTTTAGGGTTTAGGGTTTAGGGTTTAGGGTTTAGGGTTT
Organism: Nicotiana sylvestris; assembly: GCF_000393655.2. Classification (NCBI taxonomy): domain Eukaryota; kingdom Viridiplantae; phylum Streptophyta; class Magnoliopsida; order Solanales; family Solanaceae; genus Nicotiana; species Nicotiana sylvestris. Next base: position 84,754 of record NW_027184368.1, read on the forward strand.
AGGGTTTAGGGTTTAGGGTTTAAGGTTTAGGGTTTAGGGTTTAGGGTTTAGGGTTTAGGGTTTAGGGTTTAGGGTTTAGGGTTTAGGGTTTAGGGTTTAGGGTTTAGGGTTTAGGGTTTAGGGTTTAAGGTTTAGGGTTTAGGGTTTAGGGTTTAGGGTTTAGGGTTTAGGGTTTAGGGTTTAGGGTTTAGGGTTTAGGGTTTAGGGTTTAGGGTTTAGGGTTTAGGGTTTAGGGTTTAGGGTTTAGGGTTTAGGGTTTAGGGTTTAGGGTTTAGGGTTTAGGGTTTAGGGTTTAGGGTTTAGGGTTTAGGGTTTAAGGTTTAGGGTTTAGGGTTTAAGGTTTAGGGTTTAGGGTTTAGGGTTTAGGGTTTAGGGTTTAGGGTTTAGGGTTTAGGGTTTAGGGTTTAGGGTTTAGGGTTTAGGGTTTAGGGTTTAGGGTTTAGGGTTTAGGGTTTAGGGTTTAGGGTTTAGGGTTTAAGGTTTAGGGTTTAGGGTTTAGGGTTTAGGGTTTAGGGTTTAAGGTTTAGGGTTTAGGGTTTAGGGTTTAGGGTTTAGGGTTTAGGGTTTAGGGTTTAGGGTTTAAGGTTTAGGGTTTAGGGTTTAGGGTTTAGGGTTTAGGGTTTAGGGTTTAGGGTTTAGGGTTTAGGGTTTAAGGTTTAGGGTTTAGGGTTTAGGGTTTAGGGTTTAGGGTTTAGGGTTTAGGGTTTAGGGTTTAGGGTTTAGGGTTTAGGGTTTAGGGTTTAGGGTTTAGGGTTTAGGGTTTAGGGTTTAGGGTTTAGGGTTTAGGGTTTAGGGTTTAGGGTTTAGGGTTTAGGGTTTAGGGTTTAGGGTTTAGGGTTTAGGGTTTAGGGTTTAGGGTTTAGGGTTTAGGGTTTAGGGTTTAGGGTTTAGGGTTTAGGGTTTAGGGTTTAGGGTTTAGGGTTTAGGGTTTAGGGTTTAGGGTTTAGGGTTTAGGGTTTAGGGTTTAAGGTTTAGGGTTTAGGGTTTAGGGTTTAGGGTTTAGGGTTTAGGGTTTAGGGTTTAGGGTTTAGGGTTTAGGGTTTAGGGTTTAGGGTTTAGGGTTTAGGGTTTAAGGTTTAGGGTTTAGGGTTTAGGGTTTAGGGTTTAGGGTTTAGGGTTTAGGGTTTAGGGTTTAGGGTTTAGGGTTTAGGGTTTAGGGTTTAAGGTTTAGGGTTTAGGGTTTAGGGTTTAGGGTTTAGGGTTTAGGGTTTAGGGTTTAGGGTTTAGGGTTTAGGGTTTAGGGTTTAGGGTTTAGGGTTTAGGGTTTAGGGTTTAGGGTTTAGGGTTTAGGGTTTAGGGTTTAGGGTTTAGGGTTTAAGGTTTAAGGTTTAGGGTTTAGGGTTTAGGGTTTAGGGTTTAGGGTTTAGGGTTTAGGGTTTAGGGTTTAGGGTTTAGGGTTTAGGGTTTAGGGTTTAAGGTTTAAGGTTTAGGGTTTAGGGTTTAAGGTTTAGGGTTTAGGGTTTAAGGTTTAGGGTTTAAGGTTTAAGGTTTAGGGTTTAGGGTTTAGGGTTTAGGGTTTAGGGTTTAAGGTTTAAGGTTTAAGGTTTAAGGTTTAGGGTTTAGGGTTTAAGGTTTAAGGTTTAGGGTTTAGGGTTTAGGGTTTAAGGTTTAAGGTTTAGGGTTTAGGGTTTAGGGTTTAAGGTTTAGGGTTTAGGGTTTAGGGTTTAGGGTTTAGGGTTTAGGGTTTAGGGTTTAAGGTTTAGGGTTTAAGGTTTAGGGTTTAGGGTTTAAGGTTTAAGGTTTAGGGTTTAAGGTTTAGGGTTTAAGGTTTAGGGTTTAAGGTTTAGGGTTTAGGGTTTAGGGTTTAGGGTTTAGGGTTTAGGGTTTAGGGTTTAGGGTTTAGGGTTTAGGGTTTAAGGTTTAGGGTTTAGGGTTTAAGGTTTAGGGTTTAGGGTTTAGGGTTTAGGGTTTAAGGTTTAGGGTTTAGGGTTTAAGGTTTAGGGTTTAGAGGTTTAGGGTTTAAGGTTTAAGGTTTAAGGTTTAGGGTTTAGGGTTTAAGGTTTAAGGTTTAGGGTTTAAGGTTTAGGGTTTAGGGTTTAAGGTTTAGGGTTTAGGGTTTAGGGTTTAGGGTTTAAGGTTTAGGGTTTAAGGTTTAGGGTTTAGGGTTTAGGGTTTAGGGTTTAGGGTTTAGGGTTTAGGGTTTAGGGTTTAGGGTTTAGGGTTTAGGGTTTAAGGTTTAGGGTTTAGGGTTTAAGGGTTTAGGGTTTAGGGTTTAGGGTTTAAGGTTTAGGGTTTAGGGTTTAGGGTTTAGGGTTTAGGGTTTAGGGTTTAGGGTTTAGGGTTTAGGGTTTAGGGTTTAGGGTTTAGGGTTTAGGGTTTAGGGTTTAGGGTTTAGGGTTTAGGGTTTAGGGTTTAGGGTTTAGGGTTTAGGGTTTAGGGTTTAGGGTTTAGGGTTTAGGGTTTAGGGTTTAGGGTTTAGGGTTTAGGGTTTAGGGTTTAGGGTTTAGGGTTTAGGGTTTAGGGTTTTAGGGTTTAGGGTTTAGGGTTTAGGGTTTAGGGTTTAGGGTTTAGGGTTTAGGGTTTAGGGTTTAGGGTTTAGGGTTTAGGGTTTAGGGTTTAGGGTTTAGGGTTTAGGGTTTAGGGTTTAGGGTTTAGGGTTTAGGGTTTAGGGTTTAGGGTTTAGGGTTTAGGGTTTAGGGTTTAGGGTTTAGGGTTTAGGGTTTAGGGTTTAGGGTTTAGGGTTTAGGGTTTAGGGTTTAGGGTTTAGGGTTTAGGGTTTAGGGTTTAGGGTTTAGGGTTTAGGGTTTAGGGTTTAGGGTTTAGGGTTTAGGGTTTAGGGTTTAGGGTTTAGGGTTTAGGGTTTAGGGTTTAGGGTTTAGGGTTTAGGGTTTAGGGTTTAGGGTTTAAGGTTTAGGGTTTAGGGTTTAGGGTTTAGGGTTTAGGGTTTAGGGTTTAGGGTTTAGGGTTTAGGGTTTAGGGTTTAAGGTTTAAGGTTTAGGGTTTAGGGTTTAGGGTTTAGGGTTTAGGGTTTAGGGTTTAGGGTTTAGGGTTTAGGGTTTAGGGTTTAAGGTTTAGGGTTTAGGGTTTAGGGTTTAGGGTTTAGGGTTTAGGGTTTAGGGTTTAGGGTTTAGGGTTTAGGGTTTAGGGTTTAGGGTTTAGGGTTTAAGGTTTAGGGTTTAGGGTTTAGGGTTTAGGGTTTAGGGTTTAGGGTTTAGGGTTTAGGGTTTAGGGTTTAGGGTTTAGGGTTTAGGGTTTAGGGTTTAGGGTTTAGGGTTTAGGGTTTAGGGTTTAGGGTTTAGGGTTTAGGGTTTAGGGTTTAGGGTTTAGGGTTTAGGGTTTAGGGTTTAAGGTTTAGGGTTTAGGGTTTAGGGTTTAGGGTTTAGGGTTTAGGGTTTAGGGTTTAGGGTTTAGGGTTTAGGGTTTAGGGTTTAGGGTTTAGGGTTTAGGGTTTAGGGTTTAGGGTTTAAGGTTTAGGGTTTAGGGTTTAGGGTTTAGGGTTTAGGGTTTAGGGTTTAGGGTTTAGGGTTTAGGGTTTAGGGTTTAGGGTTTAGGGTTTAGGGTTTAAGGTTTAGGGTTTAGGGTTTAGGGTTTAGGGTTTAGGGTTTAGGGTTTAGGGTTTAGGGTTTAGGGTTTAGGGTTTAAGGTTTAGGGTTTAGGGTTTAGGGTTTAGGGTTTAAGGGTTTAGGGTTTAGGGTTTAGGGTTTAGGGTTTAAGGTTTAGGGTTTAGGGTTTAGGGTTTAGGGTTTAGGGTTTAGGGTTTAGGGTTTAGGGTTTAGGGTTTAAGGTTTAGGGTTTAGGGTTTAGGGTTTAGGGTTTAGGGTTTAGGGTTTAGGGTTTAGGGTTTAAGGGTTTAGGGTTTAGGGTTTAGGGTTTAGGGTTTAGGGTTTAGGGTTTAGGGTTTAAGGTTTAGGGTTTAGGGTTTAGGGTTTAGGGTTTAAGGTTTAGGGTTTAGGGTTTAAGGTTTAGGGTTTAGGGTTTAGGGTTTAAGGTTTAGGGTTTAAGGTTTAGGGTTTAGGGTTTAGGGTTTAAGGTTTAGGGTTTAGGGTTTAAGGTTTAGGGTTTAAGGTTTAGGGTTTAGGGTTTAAGGTTTAAGGTTTAAGGTTTAAGGTTTAGGGTTTAAGGTTTAAGGTTTAAGGTTTAGGGTTTAGGGTTTAGGGTTTAAGGTTTAGGGTTTAGGGTTTAAGGTTTAGGGTTTAGGGTTTAAGGTTTAGGGTTTAAGGTTTAAGGTTTAGGGTTTAGGGTTTAGGGTTTAGGGTTTAAGGTTTAGGGTTTAAGGTTTAAGGTTTAAGGTTTAAGGTTTAGGGTTTAAGGTTTAGGGTTTAGGGTTTAGGGTTTAGGGTTTAAGGTTTAGGGTTTAGGGTTTAAGGTTTAGGGTTTAGGGTTTAAGGTTTAGGGTTTAAGGTTTAAGGTTTAAGGTTTAAGGTTTAGGGTTTAAGGTTTAGGGTTTAGGGTTTAGGGTTTAAGGTTTAGGGTTTAAGGTTTAAGGTTTAGGGTTTAAGGTTTAGGGTTTAGGGTTTAGGGTTTAAGGTTTAAGGTTTAGGGTTTAAGGTTTAAGGTTTAGGGTTTAGGGTTTAAGGTTTAAGGTTTAAGGTTTAGGGTTTAAGGTTTAGGGTTTAAGGTTTAAGGTTTAGGGTTTAGGGTTTAAGGTTTAAGGTTTAGGGTTTAGGGTTTAGGGTTTAAGGTTTAGGTTTAGGGTTTAGGGTTTAGGGTTTAGGGTTTAGGGTTTAGGGTTTAAGGTTTAGGGTTTAGGGTTTAGGGTTTAGGGTTTAGGGTTTAGGGTTTAGGGTTTAGGGTTTAGGGTTTAGGGTTTAGGGTTTAGGGTTTAAGGTTTAGGGTTTAAGGTTTAGGGTTTAGGGTTTAAGGTTTAAGGTTTAGGGTTTAAGGTTTAAGGTTTAAGGTTTAGGGTTTAAGGTTTAAGGTTTAAGGTTTAAGGTTTAAGGTTTAAGGTTTAAGGTTTAAGGTTTAGGGTTTAAGGTTTAAGGTTTAGGGTTTAAGGTTTAAGGTTTAAGGTTTAGGGTTTAAGGTTTAAGGTTTAAGGTTTAAGGTTTAAGGTTTAGGGTTTAAGGTTTAAGGTTTAAGGTTTAAGGTTTAGGGTTTAAGGTTTAAGGTTTAAGGTTTAAGGTTTAGGGTTTAAGGTTTAAGGTTTAGGGTTTAGGGTTTAGGGTTTAAGGTTTAAGGTTTAAGGTTTAGGGTTTAGGGTTTAGGGTTTAGGGTTTAGGGTTTAGGGTTTAAGGTTTAGGGTTTAAGGTTTAAGGTTTAAGGTTTAGGGTTTAGGGTTTAAGGTTTAAGGTTTAGGGTTTAAGGTTTAAGGTTTAGGGTTTAGGGTTTAGGGTTTAAGGTTTAAGGTTTAAGGTTTAGGGTTTAAGGTTTAAGGTTTAAGGTTTAGGGTTTAAGGTTTAAGGTTTAGGGTTTAAGGTTTAGGGTTTAGGGTTTAGGGTTTAGGGTTTAAGGTTTAAGGTTTAAGGTTTAGGGTTTAAGGTTTAAGGTTTAGGGTTTAAGGTTTAAGGTTTAAGGTTTAAGGTTTAGGGTTTAGGGTTTAAGGTTTAAGGTTTAAGGTTTAAGGTTTAAGGTTTAGGGTTTAGGGTTTAAGGTTTAAGGTTTAAGGTTTAAGGTTTAAGGTTTAGGGTTTAAGGTTTAAGGTTTAAGGTTTAGGGTTTAAGGTTTAAGGTTTAAGGTTTAAGGTTTAAGGTTTAAGGTTTAGGGTTTAAGGTTTAAGGTTTAGGGTTTAAGGTTTAGGGTTTAGGGTTTAAGGTTTAGGGTTTAGGGTTTAGGGTTTAGGGTTTAGGGTTTAGGGTTTAGGGTTTAGGGTTTAGGGTTTAGGGTTTAGGGTTTAGGGTTTAGGGTTTAGGGTTTAGGGTTTAGGGTTTAGGGTTTAGGGTTTAGGGTTTAGGGTTTAGGGTTTTAGGGTTTAGGGTTTAGGGTTTAGGGTTTAGGGTTTAGGGTTTAGGGTTTAGGGTTTAGGGTTTAGGGTTTAGGGTTTAGGGTTTAGGGTTTAGGGTTTAGGGTTTAGGGTTTAGGGTTTAGGGTTTAGGGTTTAGGGTTTAGGGTTTAGGGTTTAGGGTTTAGGGTTTAGGGTTTAGGGTTTAGGGTTTAGGGTTTAGGGTTTAGGGTTTAGGGTTTAGGGTTTAGGGTTTAGGGTTTAGGGTTTAGGGTTTAGGGTTTAGGGTTTTAGGGTTTAGGGTTTAGGGTTTAGGGTTTAGGGTTTAGGGTTTAGGGTTTAGGGTTTAGGGTTTAGGGTTTAGGGTTTAGGGTTTAGGGTTTAGGGTTTAGGGTTTAGGGTTTAGGGTTTAGGGTTTAGGGTTTAGGGTTTAGGGTTTAGGGTTTAGGGTTTAAGGTTTAGGGTTTAGGGTTTAGGGTTTAGGGTTTAGGGTTTAGGGTTTAGGGTTTAGGGTTTAGGGTTTAGGGTTTAGGGTTTAGGGTTTAGGGTTTAGGGTTTAGGGTTTAGGGTTTAGGGTTTAGGGTTTAGGGTTTAGGGTTTAAGGTTTAGGGTTTAAGGTTTAGGGTTTAGGGTTTAGGGTTTAGGGTTTAAGGTTTAGGGTTTAGGGTTTAGGGTTTAGGGTTTAGGGTTTAGGGTTTAGGGTTTA
>NW_027184369.1:0-91250 GCF_000393655.2 Nicotiana sylvestris
CTAGATTACCTGAAAATATGAGTTACAACATCCTTGATTCGTTTAACTTCTAATACTGGTTAATCACCCTTATACACTCTTGTATCACTTAAGACCAATAGGATTGACTTCTTATCATCTCAAAGATAATTCCTTCTTGGATTTATGTTAACTAATATATGGCATGAACTAACACATGTGGATATGGGTTGTAACACTGTACACGGTGAAATTAGAGGACTTGATTTCTCTCTATCAAGTCATTTCAGAAGAATGCCTCGAGACCCCGAGGACGGGAAGCCACGACCGAGTACCCTCTCTCGGGGCTCGTCGAGGCCCGACTCAGAGAAGATGGAAATCAAAGCCAGAATAGAAGGAGAAGCTCCCAAGGCACGTGGCTTAGTATGACAAAGATGGCCTATCCAAGGGCTACACCAAAGCGTCGCGTCTAGCTGTCCCATCTCCATAATTAATAATTAATACATGTTGTACTATAGCCGAGTTCCCCTCCTATATAAAGGGAACTCACACTACCTTGTAAAGGGCTGATGTTGCCCCAACTATTCTCTCCAATTGCAATAATATCTCTCTCTCTCTCTTCTTTCTAATTCGCTCATTCTCACTAGCCCGAGGCCATTTTAATATCTATCGCTTTCTTACTTGTTCTTCACTATATTGCTTGGTATTGGCCATAAAGAGCCTTTTTAATCATATCCTTAACTGTTATCGCATTCCCGACTATCCCCGATATCTCGAACTCAATCCGAACATCGGCCCGGAGGCCCCCATCGACCAGTCCTATATCCGGGTAGCAGGCCCATCGGTTTGATAATTGCCTCATTTTAGCTTGCATTTCATCATTTAATTCCACATTCTTAGCATCAACCACTCTACACAACTAGCATAAAATAGATCACGTATTTTTAGAATCCCATTTACAAATTTAATTGTTGTTACCATTTTCACGGTAAACACCATATATTGTGATACCTCAGGTGTCGGGTTAGGATGCGTTTGTCATGACCCTAAACCAAACCCGATCGTGATGGCACCTCACGTGAAACAAGGCCAGCTGACACAAACCCTCAAACCATTTAAGACAGCTATAATAATTGAATTTAAGTCATAAATAAATGATAAATCCCAAAATAAAGAGTGAAATAGAACAATTGCGGAAACAACACAGCCCGACATCGGGGTGTCACCAATCATGAGCATCTAAACATCTATCTAAGAGTATGAAAGGACTACATAATCTGATACAAGGCCAATACAAAGGAAAAATAACGATAGGAAGGAGAAGCAATGTGTCGTGAACACCAAGCAGCTACCTAGTCGACTTCGAACAACCTGCTGGACAACAATCAGCCCTCGCTAGTGTGACTCGAGACTCCTGAATCTGAACACAGGGTGCATGGAGTAATGTGAGTATGCAAACTCAGTAAGTAATAAAAGTAAAGGTAGCTGAGCGATAAGAAAACATGTAAAACACAACAAAATGCTACAACGAGGCAGTATACAACCAGAACAATGCAATAAAATAGTAAAAGCTTGTAGAAATACCTTAGTTCAGTAAAAACCTCTTTGAAACATCTTTTAGCTGTTTAAACGAGTGAATGAAAATAGGGAGAAAAGATAGATACATAAATCATCCTCTCGGCCAAAATACCAATAGAATCAGCCCCTCGGCTATCTTACAATCACTTGTATCAGCCCCTCGGTAAATAACATGGAACAACATCGGCCCCTCAGGCTATAGCACATCTCACACTGGGTACCCGCGCTCACTGGGGGTGTACATACTTCGGTAGGGGCCCCTTACGGCCCAAGAGCAATAACAAGCCATCTCGTGGCATAATCAAATCAGGCCCTCAGCCTCAAGTCATGAATCTGTACCACACAGCTGCGGCGCGCAATCCGATCCCATAATATCCTCACAATACAAGCCCTCGGCCTCACTCAGTCAAAAATCTCTCAAAGCCACTCGGGCACAGTAAAATATAATGCTCAGCCCAAAATAACAATTAAGATGTCAAAATAGAGTAAGTATGGCTGAGTTATGAAAACAGTAGAATACAACATGACTGAGTACACATATGAAGTCAAAACAGTGAGGAATAGCTGTAAAAATCCCCTAAGGGTCCAAAACAGCTGGCACGAGGCCCAAATATGGCACTCAACCCAAAACATAATGATAGCAAACAATTTTCAATCAAATACGTAGTTAAACAGTCATACGGAACGGACTAAGTCACAATCCCTAACGGTGCACGATCCTATGCTCGTCATCTAGCGTGGCCTTGTTCACGGCAAGAAAGGCAAACTTATGAGGTTTGGCAATCCCTACTCATTTCGTAACATGATGAGGTTTGGCAAGAAAGGCAAACTTAGCTCACGGTATATTGGGCCATATAGAATTATTCGTAGAGTGGGCCAAGTAGCTTATGAGTTAGAATTGCCCTCGGAATTAGAGTCTATCCATCCGGTATTTCATGTATCTATGTTACGAAAGTGCATTGGAGATCCTACCCGAGTGGTGCCCACGGATGATGTACAGATTATAGAGGACTTGTCATACGAGGAAATTCCGGTTGCCATCTTGGACCGACAAATCCGCAAGCTACGAAATAAGGAGATAGTATCCATGAAGGTTTTACGAAGAAGTAAGAAGGTGGAAGAAATGACATGGGAAGCAGAGGAAGAAATGAAGTCTAAATACCCCCACCTATTTCAAACAGGACATATGGCTAGAGATCTATGGGATACCTCAGCACAACCCTATTCAGGCCAGTAGGTCATCAGGTAAGCTCTCATTTTGACTCTTAGAATTTACAATCTAAGTGTTGCTATTATAGATAGTGTCCATATGTGGGGTGTATAGTATTTTTTCTGGCTGCGTACAAGTCGGTTTTAGTCTAGTGTACAGGAGACTCCGACAAAAATTTTATCCTAAGTATCTGAGAGTAGACATTCGAGGATGCATGTTTCTAAGGGGGGAAGGATGTTACATCTCGTGTTTCTCGTACATTAAAGTTTCACCTTCCGTTAACTGACGTAGACTCGGGGATGAAATTATCTTAAGATTAGCATATTTATGCTATTTATAACAAGCAATAAGTAAGTTCCATAAAGGAAAGGTTACACGAATTAGAGAAAATAAGTTTCGTTGAAGGTTGTCGATTTGGGATAAAATACGGTCTGAGCGACAATACCCTATACTTATGGACTAGTACAATACAGGTTACCATATGACCGTGCTAATATGATGTATAAAGTGTATTAAAAATAAGTAGAATTTTATATAATTTAAGATAATTCATAATTATTCGGGTAATTGGTTAATTACGAGGTAGGAGGATATCACCTAACTAATAAATAAATTATGAGATTACACAAACCCCAAAATAAAAGAACGTTGTAGCAAGTAAAAGAAATGACTAAGAGTCATTCTTGTTAGGTGGCATAATATCCATACACGCCATTCTAAATATGGAGTAAAGACTAATATAATATGTCCCTTCATTCTTTCAACCAAAATCCAACATTAGTAAGCTTTCACCAAAACATACACAACCAGAACATCTTCACCCCAAAAATTACAACCAGAACGTCTTCACCAAAGCTTATCATCTTTCAACCAAAATCTATCGAAAATTGTTGGAAGCTTAACAACGTATAAATTTTGCGTTTCTAAAGGAGTACGGTGCAATCTCTTCCAAGAATATCATACAAATTTTCCCCTACTACAGGTATGTTAAGGCTAAGCTCTTCCTTCATTTTGTCATAATCTCGTTGTATGCAACGAAATCAGAAGGTCTGAATTCTTGCTATCGAGTCACCTAAGAAGAATACCTCGAGACCCCGATGACGCAAAGTTGTGACCGAATTCCCTCCCTCGGAGCTCGTCGAGGTCCGACTCAAAAAGGACATAGATCGATGCTAGTGTAAAATGGGTAATTCCCAAGGCGCACGGCTAAGTCTGACAAAGCCGACCTACCCAGAGCCTAAATCAAGGCGTCGCGTCTAGCCATCCCATCTCCATACCTTTACAATTAATGTCTTTGTACTATAGGGGGATTCCCCTCCTATATAAAGGGAATCCCCACCACTTTGTAAGGGGCTGCTATTGTTCCAACTATTCTACACAAGATCAAGAAAAGCTCTCTCTCTCTCTCTCTCTCTCTCTCTCTCTCTCTCTCTCTCTCTCTTTCTCTCTAACTTACTCGCTCGAGGCTACCTCTTTCATTTATTGCTTTCATACTTGTTCTTCGTTTATTGCTTGATATTGGCCATAAAGAGACTCCTTTAATTATATCCTAACTGTTAGCCCTTTCGTGATTATCCCCAATAGCTCGAGCCCGAGCCAGGGCATCGATCTCGAGGCCTCTCATCGGTCAATCCGAGGCCCAGACAGTAAGCCCCTCGGTTCGATTATAACCTTGTTTTAGTTGGTATTTCGCCGTTAAGCTCCACATATCTAGCATCAACTGCATTAACAACTAGCATAAAAATAGATCACATATTTTTAGAGTCCTATCAACAAATTTAATTATTATTACCATTTTCACGTTAAATAGTTTGGTGCCCACCGTGGGGCTAAAAATAATAGTGATTATTTTCTTGCTGGTTTCATTGCACAATGCAAGTTATCTTTCACACTTTTTCTTGTCCAAAATATTCGATTTCAGGTAAAAATATCTGGCTCAGTAAACAGAGTCAAGAACGAGAATCTCGAAAACTACGGAGAAAATGGTGTGGATATACCTGTTGTTGGCGCACCACCACAGAACCCTGATAACACACCTGGATCGATTCGTAAGACGCACAGCAGGTCAACGAAACCTCGCACACTGACAGGAGCATACAACTTGGCGACCAGTAGGAAGCCCAAAAAAACCCCAGCCCGAGAAGAAAAGGAAGTTTGTCTTCAAGTTATTTATGAAATGTTGCAGGCACAACAGTTGGTTATCGCTTAGTTGCTAAGCCACCCGAAGACTCCCAGCACAATAGCACCGGAAACTACTCCCCTGGCCGAATAGATACCGGAGAGATCGAGCAACTACGGATCAGTAGCTGATCCTGCCATCGTGAAAATGCAGGAGGACCTCACAAAAAGGATCGAGTTAGGCATAAGAAGGTCGAAACCTATAACTTCAGAGTCGACCAAATCTCGGGCGCACCCCCATCCTGAAGGGTGTAGATTCGAAGAAGATCGTACAGCGGCCGTTCCCAGAGGAAGCGGCCCCGAAACCCATTCCAAAGAAGTTAAGAATGCCAGAATTCACAAAATACAACGGCACCTCAGATCCCAAAAAACATGTCACTGCCTATACATGCGCGGTGAAGGGCAATGAAATAAAAGACGATGAGATCGAGTCCATCTTACTGAAGAAGTTCGGAGTAATGCTATCGAAGGGGGCCATGATGTGGTATCACAACCTAGCTCCCAACTCCATAGATTCATTTGCCATGCTAGCAGATTCCTTCATAAAGGCACACGCCGGTGCCATCAAAGTATCAACAAGGAAGTCCGACGTATTCAAGATTAAGCAGAGGGAGAATGAAATGCTACGAGAATTCGTATCTCATTTCCAAATGGAACGAATGCATCTACCCCCGGTCTCCGACGATTGGGCGGTGCAGGCCTTCACTCAGGGCCTGAACGAATGAAGTTCGGTGGCTTCGGAACAGTTGAAACCAAACTTGATTGAATATCCAGCTACGACCTGGTCGGACGCACAAAACTGGTACCAGTCACAAATCACGGTCGAGGATGACCAGCTAGGAGCCCCTTGGGCTTAGTATACCCAATAAGTCTCCTGGTAAAGAATCTGAAACCAAACAAAGAAAGATACCGGTCGTACGCCGAAGATAGGAGGAACGCCCCGAGATGCAACCTACCACATAACGGTTTGAGAATGGATCGAGGATAGTATCCTCGAGGGCTCGTCAACAAAGCCAGATTCAACGTAGACACGAGTCTAGCAAGGGTGCCTCGCCCATCAGAATACAACTTCAACGTTGTTATATTGGACATCGTGCTCACCGTCAACAAAACCGGGGACACCAAATGGCCCAGGCCTATTCAGTCAGATCCTTCCCAGAGGAATCATATCTTGGTATGTGAACTTCATAATACCCACAGCCACATGACTGAAGATTGCCACCAGCTCTGAAAGAAAATAGCCAAGCTACTCAATAAAAGTCACCACCAAGGATTTTTGAGCAATAAAGCTCAAGTTCAGTTTCGAGAAAGAAAGGCGGCCAAGAAGAATGAATCAAATGGGTCGCAACATATTACCATGATATTAGAGAAGCGCCGAAACTCTCCAGGAACTTGTGAAGAGGAGGACAAAAATATCCATCACTAGAGAAAAACGGATCCTGGGACACGTACTCGAAGATGCCCTTGCATTCGGAAAGAAAGGCTCTAAAACCTCGCCCTGACCTCATAACAACGCACTGGTAACCTTCTTCCTCATTCGTTCATTTCAAATAAAATATGTGCTCGTGGATTCAGGTGGCTCGACCGACATTATTGGGTCGAGGGTGATATAGTAGCTCGCACTGCAAGGCCAAATCATGCCCACCTCTCAAATCCTTGGAGGGTTCAACACGTCAATCGAAACAATGAGAGAAGAGATAATTCTCTCAGTCAGCATGGCCGGCGCAGACCAGAATGCCAAGTTCCATATCGTCAAAAGAGATGCGAGGTATAAGCACCTTATTCGGACGGCCGCAAACACACCGCGTAATGGCTGTACCATCCCCTCTTCGCCAAATGATGAAATCCCCAGCAAAGGGCGGAATTCAAACCATCTATGGGGAACAACATGCGGCAAGGGAAGTGTTCTCTTTACTTAATGTAGTGCCGACACCAATATCTCCACTCTCGAAAGAATCAAAGGGTGATCAAATTATGTCTTAAACCAAGACCGATTAAACACAACGGAGGGTCGTACAGAGTCCTCGCTCCAAACAACAGAGACACATCAGGTCTCGGAGCATCGCCTGCGCACCTCGTGATAACGTAAGACCACACCCCTCTTTTGTTATTTTACACTAACCTATATGCAATCGCTCGGTCAGGGTGATCAAAAGTGTTAACTCAACCCAAATATCCCAAGGCATTAATGACATCCATTGCACTCTTTCCCTTCGGCCGAGCTTTTTTCCCGAGGAGGGTTTCGCCGGCAAGGTTCTTAACGGGGCAATGCGCTACCTAAAAAGGATCTGACAAGCTTGCAGGGCTTCTTTTGCAATCAAACCTGTACCAGGAAATGATGTACCGGGCCAAATGATTGAACGAACCGTGTCCGCATAAGACGGGCCTACAACAACAAAATAACATGTACTTACGTCAAGCAATCAAAGATCATCTTTCGCCAAAGCATCTCATATTCCAAAGAAAATTCAACATTTTCACAGCAAGGATCCCTCCGCCAAGGACAACCTGGAATAGTCGGAGACTAGCATCTATAGCTCGGCACCCGCATGGCCTCAAGGTCAGAACTCCATACTCATAAGCCCTCAATGAGGCAACTCTGAGCTCACGAGTAACAGCCTCCGAGCCTGAGCAAACTCGATGACTCGGAGAATGTCGCCAAATCGCCATTTAATATAGCAACAAAAACTGTAAGACCTCAACGGGCATGACAAAACTGTAAGACCTCAACAGGCATGACAAAGACTATAAGGCCTCAACAGGTATGACAAAAACTGTAAGACCTCAATAGGCATGAAAATTTGTAAGACCTTACTACAGGCATAAAACTTGATCCCGAAGTTTAGGCTATATGTTGCATTTGTAATACTCCCGAAAGGGAATACCCTTGATGTAGACGCCTAAACTACCATACTCGGGATCAAAAATGACTCCAGCCAAACACAAATGACTACGGTCAATATGGCTACACAAGCCAAATTAACGCGACTCGGGGACGCCCGACTGTCGCTATAAAATCACAGGCCATTACTTCGAATCTACTTCGAAAAGAACCAGTTAAACAAGCTACCCTCGATAGGCAAACAAGCTTCGACCATGTCAACTCCAAATCACAAAACTTCGATCTACTCAGCCTACGAGCTAAACCTTCCAAGGTGCTCAAATATCACCGCAAATGACTTGAAATCGAGGTTCTTCCCGAACCGATGATGGGTCAGGCAAAATCATTTCAAAAAGTCCTTAACGAGAGGAAAAAAAGCCTACACATGCCCAAGGGCAAAAGCGTAAGAGCAATTTTTGCCTGCCTAACGAGCCTCCGGGCCATACACTAAAAGGTCGCAACGACCAAAAATGTAAGAGCCACCGTCGCCAGCTTAAAATTTGAAAGCTTAAGGATCAAAATGATCTCGAGTCGTAACCCGATTCGGAGACCAGATCCAAAATAGTTAACTAATGCATGCCAAAGGGAAAAAGCGCAAGAGCCATCACCGCCAGTTTTATGAGCTCAGGGCCACGTACATAAAAGGTTGCTTCGACCCAAGGCATAAGAGCCGTTGTCGCCAGCCCACGAAAATACAGAACTTGAGGGTCAATTGTGCCTGAGTCAAAACTCGACTCGGAGATTGAACCCAAAATAGTTAAGATACATATGCGTGAGGGCAAGGCGTAAATGGCCGTTATCGCCCGCCCATGCTTACATAAAATCTTGAGGGTCTAATGGGCTCGAGTCGAAGCCCGATTCGGAGACTAGACTCAAAATAGTTGAGAAAAAGCATAAGTGCTCTAACGCCAGCTTGTACTAAAGGCGGCATTAACCAAACACGGAAGAGACCCCGGGCATACCTGATAAGACCCGGAGCCATATCACGAATCTAAGGATTCTCACCAACTCGTAAACCAGTCCACCTGGTCAGAAGCGAAGTAGAAAGGGGTACATAAGAAATAAATCTTCAAGTTCTATTCTATGTACATACATAAAAAATGCATCCTCCGTCTATAGACGCGCTCAAGAAATATTACAAACCAGATGGTAGAGTCTATGCCCTGCCCCCGAGGGTTACGTCCTATCAGCCTTGTCTTCACTCTCCTAAACATCGGGCAGGAATGACCGAGCGTTGCACTCGTCTGCCCTCGCTCGTGCCAGCTTTTATGGGAGAATAAAACCCATGGTGCCAATCTCTTCAAGTACCCTTCGTCGGGTCTGCAACGAATATATTCCTTGATCCTCTCTTCATGATCGAGGGCCCTATTCAACTCGGCTTGGGCATTAGTAGCATCCTTCAAATGAATCGCCATCTCCTGATCAGCCTTAGTCCGGCTCAATGCTGCTTCAGCTCGAGCATCAATGATCTCAGCCCTAACCTTCGAATATTCAGACTCAAGCTTTGTGATCATGTCTGCTCGAACTGAAGCGTTGTCATGAGCCAAGCGGAGTTGGGACTCGAAGGCAGGAACTTTAGCCAAGGCACAGTTCTCCTTTGAAGTTTGAGCCTGCACCTAACCTTTTAGCTTGCCACAGTCATTCCTAACTCGGTCGACTTCACCCCTAAGGTGCTCCAAAGCCTCCGTCTTTTTCTACAACTGAGATAGGCAAAAAATAACCCAAAAGGTTAAAAAGCGAAATGCATACCACAGGAAATTACCTGCTCCATCAAATAGCTCTCATAATTCGAGCTCTGGTACGCCTCATATCGCTAGTGCAACAACTCAACTTCCTTTTCCTTGCAAAGGAGCCTAAGGGACCTACCCTCATCTAGAGCTTTTTGGAGCCTAGACCCATGATGGAGCAGCTCAGACCTAAGCATGTCAAAGGCCTGTAGAAGTAAAGCTCGATAAGGAAGGGAAAATGCGAGATTCGGAAAGCCTATACCAAAACTCACTGCAAAGTGAAGTCGGGAGACTTCTTTAAAGGCTGAGCACACCTTTGTTGATCCAGCCCCCTTGGCCCTGGAAAAACCAACCTCGATCGAAGCACGATCGCTCGGGGGAATTTTCTCTCAAGGACCGAAAACTACGGGTACAATAGACTCGGGCGATGTCCCCTCCTCAAAGAGTCGGCCCCGTTTCGCTCTGTTGAAAGCTCAATCGCACTACAAATGCATATCCCGTTTATCATTTTCGTCCTTCACCTCAGAAGCTAGCAACTCCTCCCCCTCTCGGAGGAATGTAGATTTGCCCTTGGAGACCCTTCGATGCCTACGACAGCAAGATTAGTACATGAAAAGGATAAGGTAAAAGTAGCGTATGCACGTACTGTGGTGTTTTGCTTCCCATTTGCTCCGGGACACAGTTCGCCGCCTATGCTCATCGCAAGTCGAATGGGTCACCAGCTTCTAGACCCATGAACGAATCTGAGGAAGCACGAGACGCTCCACTCACGCCTGTAATTCCATTTCTCGGGGAATGGGATAAGTTCCATGGGGATAACGTCAGTCTTCCAAACCCGTATGAATTTACTAATCCACTCTCGATCTCCATCTTCCTTATCATTAATAACAAAGGGCGTGGACGAACGACACCGCAAGGTTAGCATACCTCGATGATGAAAGGGCTGGTACAACCTGACGAGGTGACTGAGCGTGAATTCAAGCCCTGCTTTTTACGCAAAGAGCCTCATCATCAACACTATTCGCCAAAACGATGGATGTATCTGCACCAAATTAACCCGGTACTTTAAATAGAAATTGAGCACGACCCTATCAAGGGGGCCTAGCGTGAGCGCGAAAGGGTACAAGTACACATTTAGGAATCCATTGGCGATATCTGTGACACCCTCATCCGGCCTCACCCCATCCGTAGTCTCTCTTCACTATCTCCAGATGCTCCTCTCTTCTCGAAGACATAGTCTTCAGAGTAAACTCCGGTGAATCCTGAGCTCTGGGAGTCGAACTCTCCCCTTTCTTCTAGACAAACCTTTAAGTAGTAGTCATGGCTATGGTGGAACTAGCAAACTAAAGCAGGAACCTACACGAACACTTTCACGTTTAAGGTAACGAAGGACTCGATGCCAAAGCGGAAGGATAGCTATCTAAAATAATGGGATCTTCCAAGAAGCGGGAGCAACCCCATATATATGTGGGGAACAACAACAATTCGCCTACTCGGGTTAGGCCCCGGGATAACGACTTTGGTACAGATTCTGAGGTGGTACTCGACCCCAAGGACCTCCGTCAAAAGGAAGCCAGGCTTCAAAAGATCAGCGACATCGTCTCTAGTCTCGAGAAGCTATCTGACCTCGAAGGTTCCTCCCAAGAAGAAAAGTAAGCACTTCAAGCTCTGTCCATGAGGGTTCGACCTCATGACGTCACCCGGCCATGGGCAACAGCTCCACTGGAACCTATCGACAATGCCTTAAAAGATTATCTACATCAAGTTCAAAGCAAATCTCCAGGTGCCTGAAGCTAACCTTCACTCAGAGACCACCCTCAAAGATTTCAAGGTCCGATACGCCATCTTCATACGTTTCGAGGGTCCCGACAACCCAAATCTATTGGATCGCTTTGGGCTTGGTCCGAGGAACCAGGGTAGGCTTTGAAAGGAGCTATTTCTGTTGACCAAAGACCGGAATGAATATTGACGATCATCAACAAAGGCATACATTCAAAATCCCCGCAAATACATAAGAATATACAAAAATATGGCAAATATCAAAAGCAAAAGTGAAGAAGATGTCCTTCTATTTCATAAATATTGGCTTACAATAGCCCCCGAGGGATCCTTACATACAATTACAAAAGCCCCCAAGGGGTCCTTATGCAGAAATAAAGAAGCAAAGGGATGCACACACATGATAAAAGCCTAGAGCCTAGTCTACTCTCTAAGGTCCACCTCCTGCAACAACGCCTCCGGGAACGCATCCTCAGAAGCCTTATCCCGGCCTTCCACACTGATATCCCCAAAGGATAAGTCAAGAAGCAGGGAGGGATGAAAAAATGCCGTAGCCCGCCAAAAGTCGAGGACCCTCATTGGCCAAAAGAACCTCGGAGAGACAACAGACTTGGCGAATATCGACCTCACTTGCATGGCCACTTTGAATCCACTTCTTGGAACATTGAGCCATGCAAGCTACCAGCCCGGGGCAAAGCGCCACGTCGAGTTGGGGTATAAAGGTGAGCAGCGGTGTATAATCCGAGCCCCCTTGTGAGCATCGGTATATAGTCCGAAGAACTTTCTAATGCGAGGAAAGTCGACCCCCGTGCATCATTATCTTGAGCTAATAAGGACAACGACAACAGTTGTGACAACAAAAATAGCAATGACAGAACGGTATAATCATGCTCGACAAAGGGGAACTCAGGAAAAAGGCCACAACACAGCCTATTGGAACACTGCCAAACAATCTTAAGGCTGTGAACTTCAAAAATAGTGATCAATAATAGAGGAAGATGGCGATGAGAAGGGGATGAATGAGCAAATGAAGACACTTGGATGGAAAGGTAACACCAGAACGCTCCCATTTATAGGAGATAATGACACGGTCATTGAGGCCTTTGGAAGACTGACCATCGGATGTAGTTACTCCGTTATTGAAAAAACTGAATCGACGGCAATACTGCCACTTTGGAGAACGGGAATCGACATCGCATTGAATAGCATCGAAAATACAAGTCCATGGAATGTCCTTCTTATCATGAAAATATATGCCATAGATCGCATTATCGATGCGATGTTGTCATGGAAAGCCCGAGGAGTCGAGTATCATAATCGTTTCCCATCACTTCATACTGAGAAACGTGGAGACTATTTGTATGCGACGAAATTAAAAGGTCTAAATTCTTGCTATCGAGTCACCTAAGAAGATACCTCGAGACCTTGAGGACGCAAAGTTGTGACCAAATTCCCTCACTCGGAGCTCGTCGAGGTCCGACTCAAAGAGGACATAGATCAAGGCTAGAGTAAAATGGGGAATTCCCAAGGCACACGGCTAAGTCTGACAAAGCCGACCTACCCAGAGCCTGTGTCAAGGCGTCCTGTCTAGCCATCCCATCTCCATGCCTTTACAATTAATATATTTATACTATAAAGGGATTCCCCTCCTATATAAAAGGAATCCCCACCACTTTGTAAGGGGCTACTATTGTTCCAATTATTCTACACAAGATCAATAACAACTCTCTCTCTCTTTTCTCTCTAACTTACTCGCTCGAGGCCACCTCTTTCATTTATTGCTTTCATATTTATTCTTCGTTTGTTGCTTGATATTAGCCATAATGAGCCTCCTTTAATTATATCCTAACTGTTAGCCCTTTCCCGATTATCCCCAATAGCTCGAGCCTGAGCCCCGGCATCGATCTCGAGGCCTCTCATAGGTCAATTTGAGGCCCGGATAGTAAGCCCCTCGGTTCGATTATAACCTTGTTTTAGTTCGTATTTCGCCGTTAAGCTCCACATATCTAGCATCAACTACCTTAACTACTAGCATAAAAATAGATCACGTATTTTTAGAGTCCCATCAACTAATTTAATTGTTATTACCATTTTCACAGTAACCACTCGTCATTACACAAGTTTGATAACGGGGCATAAAGAAAATTTCATATCCTGGAATTTGCGTATATTGTGCTAGTCAAATGTTTATTTTTAACTAAATAAATTTGATGTATTTGTTGGAATGTTGGTCAGAAAGCGTCTTCTTATTACGTTTGTTAGTCCCTTTTTATATTCTCTCTTAATCTTTTTATTAGATTCATGAACAGAGAGTTTATGAGATGATTATCTATAATATTATATAGATATCGATTTTGTACTTGTGAATGAACTAAGTGTGGCATTACTCGTAAGTGTGGCATTACGAGTAACATTAATGTTTTAATTGATGCGCTTGTAACTAATATAATCTTGATTCATATTACATATAAATATAAATAAAACCCGAGTCTATATATATATACAGTATCACAGTATTTTCATTATCGTCGAGCTATAATCGATGGGCAAGCCCTTATTGGGAAACCTCTTATCAGATGGTAAGTTATAGACCGAGCCTACTGTGGCCGAGTGCCTATGAGAGAGCCTAGTTGGTCGAGATACAGAGCCTAGTATGGCCGAGCGCCTATGAGCGAGCCTACTATGACAGAACATATATATATATATATATATATATATATACCGAGCTTTATAAGGCCTGACAACTATTTTACTTTTTATATTGAGGGAATAGAGTCAATATCAGCAGGTGAGAATATCTTCAGATTATCTTTGACCCCCAACTGTTTTTAGTTATTATATTATTATTTCAGTTTTAGCTTTCAGTACATTACCTTACATATTCACTACATTGTTTCGTACTGACGTCCCTTTTTTGGGGGTGCTGCATTTCATGCGTGCAGGTTCAGATAGATAGACGGGTAGACCTTCTCTGTAGGTGTTTGCCCGAGTTCAGCTTTATCGGTAAGCTCCCCCTACTTCGGAGTTGCCGGGTCTAGAAGTTTTTTATACATCTTGTGTTTATGTGTAGATAGGATATGGGTAGTTCGGGCCCTGTTTCGATCATAGTACATCTATCAGTAGAGGCTTGTAGACATATCCTGTCGGTTAGTGCAGTTTCTTGGGTTTGTGGGCCCTGTACGTATATTTTGTTGGGTTGTCAGTAGTAGTAATTATGACAGCCTTGCTGGCCCAACTGTATGTTGACATTTAGTTGACGTTAGTCTCTATGAATTTTTATATTTTCCATTGTATATTATCTTGTAATGCGGCCCATGGACAGATTATACATATCAGAGTCTCTTAGTCACAAGTTGGTACGCAAGGATAGATGAGGCACCAGGTGCCAGTCTCACCCCAGGCTCAGGGCGTGACACTTATTTAAAGAGGTGAAGGAATTTGTAAAAATCCATTCATTAACATCTTCAAGTGTTCTGAAATTTTTCTTTGTTAAGTTGTTTTGCATTTTGTCATAATGTTTGAAGATCCAAAAATTAGGGTTTCATTATATTGGGGGGTGAGGTTGTGGTGGCGAATAACTCAGTAAACTATAGTTTATCTCCACAGTCTCTTTTTAAGTTGCCACTTACAATAGAGTACGATAAATTGGTATCATTGATATGTAAAAAAAAATGAATGTGAGCAAATGTTCGGTAAATCTTAAAATAGCAGGAAGATATTCATAATCTGTGACTCCACAATGGGTTGCTTGTTATGCTGAGTCTAACATCGAAGATGATGAAACTCTGAGAGATTTTTTGGGGACTTCGGATGAATATAGGGAATTTATTGTGATAAAACTATTGGAAATGTACGTCAAGGCTGAAGACGTTCGCAATAATAAGGTTGCGCAAAGTAGGAAAATCCCTCAATCATAGGTGTAAGTACGTGAATTTTGCCCTATATGAGAATTACTCCCAAAAAATTCAAAAAATAAAATAATTTTTTCTTGGTGTGCCATTTTTGTGATATTTTGTGATATTTTGAATAATTATTTGTATTTGTCTGTGCATGTTTATTTGCTAAATTAATAAAAAATACAAAAATATGTCGCATTTTGCATGTAGGATTTAATTCTACAATTGTTAGTAATTAAATTTGTTTTACAAAAAATAAAAATTACAAAAATAGGCATCGTTTGCATTTTTAGCATTTAATGTCCAAATATACAATTTTATGCTTAATTATTACTTAATTGTGCGTTAATTATTATTGGGAGTTAATTTGCGCTTTTATAACTTAATTTAGTTCTTAATAATAGTTTAAGTATTTTTATAATTTAGTTTTAGAAAAATAAAAGAAGAAAAAAAGAAAACAAAAATACAAAAAAATCGGAATTGGGCCTCTTCTTCAAATTCAAGCCACAAGCCCAAAAAATACTCAATCTTCCAAAACGACCCAGTCCATTTCGAACTGGGTCGACCCAGTCCATAACACAAAAGACCCAAACCCCCTTTGTCTTTCATTTTTTACAAAACAAAAACAAAACAAAAACAAAAAAAGAAGAAGAAGAAGAAAACCCTAAAATTACACTAAACTACCCGCCCCCCCTATCATTCTTCTTCTTCTTTTCTTCATCTTCCCCAAAGATAACACAAGCTTCCAGCCATGGCTGCCTCCTTACACCCCAACCATGGCTTCCCCTCCATCTTCACATCTTCATCTTCTCCGTCGATGTCGTCCATGTTTTCTCCGTTGCTTCATCTTCTTCGTCAAACCTCCGTTGTGCGCGCTGCTGCCTTCCCCATTGCATTTCAGCTAGCTTTTGCTCCTTCTATTACGTCCAGCCATGGACGAGCTTCATCGTCGCCTTGATGTTGCGTCGTCCATGACTTCCCCTACTGCTGCGTCGTCCAAACAAGCCGCTACTGATGCTGTGGTTGTTGTGTCGCTGCTGCTGCCTGTCGCCGCCGATGCTGTCGCGACGCTGCTTCTTCCCCTCCATCTTCACGTCGAGCTGCTGTTGTGTTGAGTCGTCACTGCTGCTCACGCTTCCTCCATGGACACGATGATGTGTCTGCTTCATCTTCTCCAATCAAACAATCGAACGCTGCTTCTGTTTCGCGTAAACTACTGCTACTGTTTCGACGTTACTCAATAAAGTCGAGTTCAAGCTTTTGTTCGAGCTTTGGTTGATATTTGTCAAAACAGTCCATACATGGTTCGAGTTCGTCGTTGTTCATCTCCGGTTAATTGTTCTAAGTTTTATTTTTGTTCATATTTTTGTTTAATATTTTCCGGATCCAAAATCGTTAAATGATTCAATTCTTGTTTTTTTCGTTGTTCATCGTTGAATTAATTTTTAGTTTGTTCATGTGTTTTGATTGAATTAATTTTCATATTTCAAATGGAAAGTTAATTAGTGGGTTTTCATGTTTATTTCATGTTTGTTTTATTGTTTAGGTAAGAATTTGTTAGTTTAATGTTTGTTAGACTCAAATTGAAATTTAATTAATTGTTTCTTCAATTTGTTTCATGTGTTTATGTATTTTTAGAAATTGTTAATATTGTTAAGTTCAAGTTTAAGTTCATAATTGTTTCTTCGTCGATCTTGTTATTTGTCTAAAAGAATTTAGTTGTGTTAAGGGAAATATATTGATTTAATCGTTTGAATCCATCATGTTTGTTGTTTAAAATAGATTTCATTCATGTTCATACTTTGTTTGGTTGATCTTGAATCCGAAATTTGTATAGTTTGATTTCTTGTTTATCATTTATGATTATTTCTTGAATTTGTCTCATAATCTTGTTTAAGTTTAATATAGGAATTGTTGGTTGTAATGTTGTTAGAGTTAATTTTAAGTTCAATATGATTGAATTTAGAAATCTAAATATACTTGTTTGTTGTTGTTGTTGAATCCAAAAATAGGATTGTTTGTTGCTAAAATATTGTTCAATCAAATTTTAGTTGTTCTTTGTTGTTCAATCATGTTCATGTGATTTGTTGTTGAAATGTTGAAGAAATCATGTTCATGAGATTTGTTGTTTGAATTTATGTAGAAATTGGTCATATTGACTATATTTTGGTTGAGTTTGATTAATTGATTTGTTATAGCTGATGGGGTAATTTGGTAAATCGCAGTACGTTTGGGGGTAAAATAGTAATTGCAATAAGGTCGGAAGGGTAGTTTAGGAATTGTACATTTTGTAATTTTTTATATGAAGCATGGGGGACAAAATGAAATGGGGTGGGTTGTGATATAGTTATTTAATATAAAGGGGGGACAAGACAAATTTTAGTGTGGGGGAATCTTGTATTTGTTTATGTTAGGCATGGGGGACAAAATATAATGGGGTGGTGTGATATATTTATTTAATGTAATGGGGATGAGTGGGAAGATAATGGGTTTGGTAGAGAAAATGGGTTGATTTTAATTGATTAAAAGATTTATGGTGAGATTATATATAGGAAGTCTTGAACACAAGACACAGAATAACAGAGAGGAAGAAATCTGGAAAAAAATAGAACAGATAGACAGAACAGAAAAACACAAAGAGAGAAAAACAAAAAGAGCTGAATATTTAAGAAAGAGAAAAATTCCGAAAAATATTCAAACTTTCAAATAAAAAAAAACTAAAAAATCTTCTGCTTTCTTTCATTGTTTGAAATCAGCATTAATTGTTGTTGTTTTATAAAAGTTGGAAGCATTTGTTTTGGGATTACTACTCCACCAGTCTGTTACTGGGTTGTTACTGTTGCTGGGCTGTTGTTGTGTTGTACTGTTATTACTGCTGTTGATTCTCATCTTCATTTTCTTTTGCTTCCAATATCAGGTACACAACTGTAATTTTGGCCTTTTGTAAGCTGAAAGTGAAGAATGAAAGTTTAGATTTTTAATTTAGTTTTTTTATTAATTGCATTTAGATTATTCATGTATTATTATTCTGTAAATCACTGTCATTTGGCATAACTAGGCATGTTATAGCGATATATTAAATAACGCCTTAACCAGATTATTAGGAAATATATTTAAGCCTGATTACTAATTAAAACTGTTTAATAATCAAAATTTGAAGAAATAACGTAAAAATGGCGTTATTGAATCAGTTTGGCAAAAATTGACTAAGTTCCTTATTCATAAGGTTTTTTTTTGTCAACGTTAAGTTAATCGGAATCATGTAGTTAATTTCAGTTAAAACATGAATTAGTTTGCGAATCAAGTATTAGGACATAATGTGAATTAAAACAAGGTTAGTTAAGTTTAAATTGTTTAACTTTTAGAAATATGGTTTAGTAATCAAGTGTTTTTTTTTAATTTTCAGTATTTGTAAATAATTAATTTCAATAAGCTTAAGTCATACTAACAATATGTTTTAATCCAACTATGGGATAATTAGTTTTTTTTTTACTTTTTGGCATTTCCATGTTGTTCGTAATTATCATTTTAGTAATATTACTTTCCATTAATATTTGTTTTGAATTAGTAATTAATATGTTATTTTTAAGTATGTAGAGATTGACTTCATAATTATGGACAAACTTAGTAATAATAAAGATGTAGTCATTAAAGGGTATTCATAAAATAAGGGAGGATCTCGCTAACAAATAAATAAATATAAATAATACAAAAAATTGCAGTCCTCCAATCTTATTTATTTATTTTTTTATATAAGAAAATACCTAGATTTCAAGATGGGCGATTTAGTAAAATTCACAGTCTTACCTAATAATATCATAACGCGTAGTATTTTGGCACATATTTAATAAGGTTATTTTCTTGAATACGGGTGTACATTTATGTAACCCAAATCACGATCTTGACGAAGTCAAAATGCGTCAACAAATCACGCATGCACTGGTTGTGGCGTGGCTCGAGATGCGTTTTCACGACGTTGCAATTTCTGTATAAAATAAATAATGATAAAAGCGGTTTTTAAAAGTTAAATTTGCACATAAGTTTATAATACGTATTATATCAGATAGTCAAGCCAAATATAACAGTTGAGCGACTGTGCTAGAACCACGGAACTCGGGAATGCCTAACACCTTCTCCCGGGTTAACAGAATTCCTTATTCGAATTTCTGGTTCGCGGACTGTAATACAGAGTCATTCTTTTCCTCGATTCGGGATTAAACTGGTGACTTGGGACACCCTAAATCTCCCAAGTGGCGACTCTGAAATAAATAAATATATCCCGTTTCGACTGTCCTTTAATTGGAAAAAACTCCTGTACCCTCGCGGGGCGGAAAAAGGAGGTGTGACAGCTCTGGCGACTCTGCTGGGGATTTAAAAACCCAGAATCTCTGGTTCAGGGTTCAAGAATTCGAGCTTAAAATAACTGCTATAGTTGGCTTTATTTATTATCTGATTTTTACATGATATATGCTTAATGTGCTAAATGATGCTTTTACCGCTTTAATATTATTTGAATTGTGTATATAAAACTGCTACGAAACCCTTCTTCTTTCTGAGTCTTCTGAATTTATGGTGTACACGTGCGCGTGGCCCACCTTTCTGTTAGAAGTCATACCAAATAAAACGAAGTTGGGACAAGTAACTAGGCCGGGTAGACTTTCGTGCTCCCGGTACGTTGCCCCCACTTCGGCTCAAGCTGTCCACTTGGGTAAGCCAGGGCTAGAACAATATGCCTCAGGTTTTTCACTTAGAATAACTCAGCTTCATGTCAGATCCCTAGTAGGAACGTTTGTTTGCATCACGTGCATTTGACTTTGGAGGCTCAACACAGGGGTTGGGTCTGTCTAGGACAGGTGTGCCAAAAAATGAAAATGACCATCCTGATGCATCTTACTTGTTGCTACTTGCGCATTTATTTGATCCGGATTTGTGTGTTGACTGACTTTTGAATATCAGGAATAATATTTTGAAATTGAAAAAAAGAAATAGCGGTTAGGGAATTGATTGTTTATTTTTGAAAAAAAAAACCAATGCCCAAATACTGTCAAAACTCTGCCGAAATTTTGAAAAAAAAATGTTTTATTAGTTTGTTTTACTAAAAGCAAAGGAAAAATAGAAGAAAAATAAAAAAGTCGTTGTTCTGTCTTGTTTTTTTTTTCAAAAAAAAAATAAAAAAAATATATAGTTTGTCTTGCCATGAAAATGAAAATAAAAAAGAGTATTATTTTTTTAAAAATGTTTTTTTTGTTATTTATTTGTTTATGAAAATGTAAAAAAAAATTATTAAAAAATAAAAAGAGTCTTTCATTATTTGTCACAAATATATATATATATATATATATATATATATATAAGTCCAAAAAGTTTTTCTTTATTTCCAAAATATATATGTATATCTTTATTAGTTGCAAAAAATATTTGTCTTGCCAAAAGTCTAGAAAAGTTTTTTTTAGACCCCCAATTTTCAAAACAAAAAATCCAAAAATATTTTCCATTATTGACTTCTTTAGAAAGTTTTTTTTAATTATATAAAAAATATATATATAATTAAATAAAAAATCAAAAAAAAAAATTTGATTCTTCTTTCAAAATTGAAAAGAAAATTTAAAACTCAAAAGAAAATATTTTTAGAAGCATTTC
This sequence comes from Nicotiana sylvestris, assembly GCF_000393655.2. Taxonomy (NCBI): domain Eukaryota; kingdom Viridiplantae; phylum Streptophyta; class Magnoliopsida; order Solanales; family Solanaceae; genus Nicotiana; species Nicotiana sylvestris. The sequence continues at coordinate 20,848 of NW_027184369.1, forward strand.
TTTGATTAAAGGTAAAATTCCGAAAAACATTTTCTTTTTTTCTTTAGAATAAGAAAAAAAAACAAATGAAAATTCAGAAAAAATATCTTAGAAGTCTTTCTTTTAAAAAGAAAATCAAAAAAAAATCTTCCTTTCTTCTTTTAAAGTAGTTCTTTCACAAATTCAAAAAAAAAAAAAAAGTTAGTTCATTTACTTATTTTTGATCAGCCCGAACTACGCGGGTTTGATTCTCACCGAATGTGAGATACGTAGGCAACCCTCATCGGGTCCAACCCCCTTTTTTGCTAAAATAGCCAAAAACCAATAAATAAATAAAAAACGTGTCAAAATTTTAATTTTGTCATAAATAAGTCAGGCAGTGTCCAGCCTCCCCTTTTACTAAAAAAAATAGCCTAAAAAAATATGTCAAATTTAATAAAGAAGTGGGGTGACGCTGTTTTGTTAAGACACATCCGAATGTTCCCGAAAGGGACACCGGAAGGCTGACTTTGCATAAACAGCCACTTTTTGGGTCATGTTTAAGATTTGGTCCAGTTGACCCACACAGCCTTAAAAATCTTCGTCCCCGAGACGTTGAAAGGCCGTGTTTGCAATGTTGAGTTTTCTATTTTTGAAAAATGATAAAAAGAGTCATAAATAAGTCAGGGTGGTGCTGTTTTTGTCAAAAATAGCCGAATGTTCCCGAAAGGGATGCCGGAAGGCTGACTTCGCATAAACAACCACTTTTTGGGTCATGTGTAGGATTTTGGTCCAGTCGACCCACACGGCCTAAAAAATCTTCGTCCCCGAGGCGCTGAAGGGCCATGTTTGTAACACCCGATTTTTATTTTAATTTTTAAAAAAAAACAAAAAAAAAACAAAGAGTCAACGGTCAGGTAAATACCGTTTAGATTTTTGGTCAAAATAAGCCGAGCCAGCTTCGGCCGCGTCTTAAACCGTTCTTGCCGAAATAGCCTTAGAGTATCTTTCCATTGTCGAAAGGTTATTTTCGTAAAAGAATGGACAAGTTCGTAAAGTGTCAAAATACCGTTTATTTTCGCACGATTCTCATGCGAAAATAATCAAATTACATCAAAAATCCCGAAATTACTCAAACCCGACCCTATGCCCACGTCTCGGAATCCAATAAAAATCAAATCAATAGAATCCTTATCCTCCCACGAGTCCATACATATCAAGAACATCAAAATCGGACCTCAATTGGTCCCTCAAATCCCCAATTTTACCGCTCCAATTTCAAGCCCTAACTTCCCCAATTTTTTACCCTTAATCTCATAAATTTCATACTTAAACAACTGAAAATAAACATAGAATCGAGTTTTAGATTCAAGAAACTCACCTCAATGGAAGCCCCTTTGATTTCCTCTTCAAAACCCTCCAAGAAGCTTCAACTCCGGATAAAAATGGTTGAAAACAACCCAAATTCGGCGAAGGGGAACTTATATATTTTCTAACCCAGGGATTCCGCACCTGCGGTCTTTCTCACGCTTCTACGGTACCGCTTCTGCGGTCTAACCAACCGCATCTGCAGTTTCTACTTACTGACCCGGGACCGCACCTGCGCCCATCTATCCGCACCTATGACTTCTGGCCTTATCTCATATGGCCCATCTATCTGCGGCTGATGTAACACTTCTGCAATCTCACACCTACGACTGATCTAACACTTCTGCAATCTCGCACCTGCGTTCTCCAACCCGCAAGTGTGGTTATGACAGGAACTCAGCAGCTTCAGTTACAAACTCTAACTTCCAACCTCCCGATAACCATCTGAAATCACCCCGTGGCCCCCAGGACCTTAACCAAAAGTACGAACCGGTCATAACCAATATTCAAACTTATACCAATCTTTGAAACACTTAAAACAACATCGAATCATCAAAACACCCTCGGATTCAAGCCTAAGGTTTCCAAAACATCCGCATCCTGCAAATGATCAAAAAGTCTATCAAACCTCTTCTGAATGACCTAAAAGTTTGCATACACATCCCAAATGACATAATGGACCTACTCCAACTTCCGTAGTTCCATTCCGACCCCGATATCAAAATTTCCACTACCAACCAGAAAGCGCCAAAATTTCAATTTCACCAATTCAAGTCTAAATCTACCACGGACCTCCAAAATACATTCCGATCACACTCCCAAGCCCCAAATCACCTAACGAAGCTATCCAAACCGTAAAAACCAAATTCTGAGATCATTTTCACACAAGTCAACTTCCGATTGACTTTTCCAACTAAATGGCCAACTTAAGATACTAAATGTCTCATAACAATCCAAAACTACTCCAAACTCGAGCCAACCGACACGATACGATGAAATGAAGCTGAATGACATATAAAAAAGCAAAAATGGGGGAAATAGAGCAATAACTCATGAAACGACCGGCCGGGTCGTTACATTTGATTCCCCCGACACTTCAAAGTTCCCAAGGGTCTTAAGGCCCAGGGCAATGCTTGTGCCGGGGAGAGCAGCCCAACCTAGAGTTATACCCTACTCTCAAATACCCTTAACCACTAATTAATAATTTTTCTCCAAAGGTTTAAGTGCTAATGAGGCTCTTTCAATGTAAACCAATTACCATAATACAACCTACCATAGAAGTATACTTCTCTCTTGATAGAACAACATAAGAACACAGAAATAGTTTCACTTTATAACTATATTTCCAATACTAAATGAGTGAAATACATATCAAACAAGTCTGAAGGTTAGATTTCAAACACATATGGAGATAGAAACACTATAGTATTACTGCTAAGGAACCAAACACTTGGTATCACATTTAAAGGATAGATAAAGAGCACACAGTTCAGATATGCAGCAACCTAAAAATACAGATGCCTCTGTCCTAACAGACTAACCATAGATTAGTTAGCTTAGGTCTTGCCACTAGAACATGCAAAGGTTAACAATATTACTTGGAACTCTTTAAAGAATCAATAAAGGTTCAGACATACAGCTATAGTTAGCAACCTCTTCAGGTATTATTAAAAATACCAGAACATAATAACAATTATTAGCATGACTACACGTTTACATATTCACATATGGAATTCCTAGAGGTGCTTGATAGGATTATAGGTTATCAATCTTACTTCATTTTGGAATTGAGGGCAGAATCATATCTTCATAATGGTATTAATCTTAGGTAAACTATTATGTTCAAGTAGCAGTAGTAGGAAGTTCTCTTAGAATTTACAGACCATATTCACTTCAGATTAGCAGTGAAATAGAGGACTAAGTGCAATTTCAAAACAATGTACAGGAATATGAGATCATGAAGACAAAACAAGGAGCATGCAGCATTTCCATTCAATTACTTATAGATACTTCAAATAAGGTTATAATCTTGCGCAAATAGGGTGAGTTTAATTTCTTAAGAGACCAAGTCAACAATGTCATAAAGGGGTTACATACAAAGAAGATATTGTATCAAACAGGTTTAACTCAGTTGTACAGACTAAGATTAACACCTAAACATGAGGCAGTTATGTTCAGCTTGAAAACAATTATCATTCAACTATAACAAACATGACTATATCCTATTTTATGAAAGATAACTTGATCATAACAGAGTATATGCAGAAAGATTACTGATGTTCATAAATTTTCACCTTAATGAGACTGTTTCACATAGAGAGACCTAGAGATGCAACTAACAGTTACATATAGACACAAAACTCTCATAGCAATGACTCACAAGTTTCTCTTAGAGTTAGCAAACACTTACATAAAGAAAGAAATCATTTAAACTTCACATGCTTCAGCTAAATGGTGAAGAATTAAACTATGATATTTAGGGTTTGTTCTTGTGAGCACGTGATTTTTGTTTCACACGACAATCGCTCCAAAAGGAAATAAAAAATAATAATTGGCCCTGCTGTACAAATTTTGGATTTCTGTGCGGCACCTTGTTGATTTATTTGTGACTTCGGCCCATTTTTATTTATTTACTTTATTAAAACAAAATTCAAAAATATATGTGTCCTGCATAATTCGAACCGTAATCCGGTCGTTGAATAGAAAATCACGAATAGGCATCTTCGTCCGTGATTTTATTTTGTTTAACTTTACCTGTTTTGAAATATTTTAGTATGTGTGCAAATAATTGTATTGAGTGTGTGTTTAATTTTAATTTGATTTTTTGGCTTAGTTTTGTTTTAAAATAAATAAGAAAAAAAAAGAAAAAAAATATTGAAAGGACCCCTTCCCTCCCGGACTTGGGCCAATTTTAACAAAATTGGCCCAAACAAACAGCCCAAAACCCAGGCCTGCCCGGTCCAACACCACCTGATGCCCAGAGAATCCAAACGACGTCGTTTTGGTACAGGTTGATCTGGGCCGTTGATCTCAAATTGATCAACGGCCAAGATCAATTCCCCATAACCCACCAATAAACCCGACCCGTCTCACCCGGACCGACCCCAACCCTTTACCCTTGAAACGACACCGTTCCACTTAAGCTATCAGATCCAGACCGTAGATCTAGATTGATCTAACGGTCGAGATCAATCCACCCATTAACTATATAAGGCCATAATCCTACCCTGCCCCCCTATCTGAACCCCAACCTTCGTCCCCAAACAAACAGCCCTAAAACCCTAGCCGCCCCTGCGTACTTTCGCCATGAAAGCCGGCGGCATGGATGCCGGTGACCTTCCCCTTAACACCCTAGAATCCTCTTGCCTTCCTGAACATGAATCCATTAACCCTGTAGTTCGAATCCCTCCCCACCTTCTCGAATCTTCATTTGAAGATTCGAGTCGAAACTCGATCTACACAGTTTAACCCCAGCTTCACACCAGATACTCCCCAGACCCCCCTCGTGACCAAACCATACTTGGTTTGGTCCGAATCTGACCAGGGAAGCCTGAATCCCAGATCTAAGTTTGAAAATTTTGTGTTCCTCCGTCATTTGGTTCAACCAAAGAGATTAAGGTCTAATGGACTTTAATAAAAGTGTTTCTCATATGAGAAACACTTCGTTTAAAGTCCGTTCAGCCTTAAGAAAGGCCTGGCCAAGTCCGAGTCGAGGTCTTAATTTTCAAGGTTTAAGGTGAGTTCTTTCTTTTCTTTATTTGATTTGGTTCGTTTGATTGTTGTAAGGGTCTGTTCGTTCTCTGTCCTTGACTTCTATCAACTGTTCTTCAACCGTTTTGCCTGAACTTCTGTTTGTTTGTCTAAAATACCCCCCTCCTGTTTTGATGAAACATATGTATTTGTTGTACAATAATTGAGCTTCAAATGTTGACTAAGCAATTGGTTCCTCAAGTACCACTTTGCTCAGTCAGTACAATTCGAATTATGGGTCGATAATGTTAAATGTCGGATTTTTGGTTACGATTGTGTATGTTAATGCTAATATAGTCGAGTCGACATGTGTCGTCAATTAATCTCAACTGTCCGAACAATAACAAATCGATTTACTTCTGCTAAGCATTTGTTGAGTCAATTAAGAACCAGTTTTTGTTTACTTATAGTTGTTTGGATTAAACAGTAATGTAAAAAGATTTTTTTGGTTTAAATTCTGAATTGGAAGGCATGTGCACTCGTGCACAGCAGGTGCATTAGTGCACCTCATGTGCTTTGTGCACAGCCTGTGGCCTGCATAAAGGCCTTTGTTAAGTTTTAAACAATTTGACAGCATATGCTGTCAGATACATTCCACTGCCCATACTTGGCTTTAGTTTAAAGAAGTATTTAAACCTTTTAAAAGTGAAGTCTGCCAAAGAAGGTTGATGGGGTTTAATACTTAATTAGCTAAAGTTTGGAATTAAAAAATGGAAGGCACATGGGAGGGGTACTGGGATATTCTGAAAACAGGCTGTTGAAAGAGATAGTTTTTGAGGTTTATAAAGGCATGGACATACAGAATTAGAGGACAGACATTGAACCTTAGGAGTTGAAAAGGAAAAAACACAAACACAGATAGAGAGAGGTGAAGGGATAGAAACTATACAACCAACAATCAGAAACTTTTTCCTCCTATTATTATTAGTTTTCAGTTGCTCAACTTGTTGAAACCCATTCTGATTCTTTGAAATTCCAGTTGTGTCTATTAGTCGAGTGTTTTTCATTGGTTTACTACTAGTTTGGTCTGTCTGGAGTTCTGATTCTACTCCACTGGGTTGTGCTCTTATTTGGCTATTGCTTTCTATTGGCCATAGTTGCATCTCTGCACTCGAGCCTGTTTCTTGCTGTATTGTTTTGCCTGCTGCTATTCTGCCCTGTTGTTGTTGGTGCTGTTACTGCTGCTGCATTTGTTCATTGTTACTCTACTGATTGCCCTTTTTCTTCAATTGCAAATATTCCCAGGTACACAACCTTTGAACCTTGTATTGTTGAAAGTTTGAAGTTGAAGCAGAAATAAAGAAATGAACGCCAGTTTATGTTATAGCATTGGTGTAAAAAGATAGTTCGAATGTTGGTTGGGCCTGTATTCTTACTGTGAACTGCAAATATTCTGTATGAACTAGCATACATTCTGTTTAAGATGAACTGTTAGATAGCATGGCTCAATAGTAATGACAGTATGACATAGACAGCATGTTTTGATTTAGTATACATTCAGTTCAGTATAACACTTGTTTGATTTAGTATGACTCTATAACATAGAGTCATGGTAAGCATTGTATGTATTTTGCCTAGACCACTGAATTGACAAAACTGTGATACTGGGTCCGGGATAAATGTATCCCCAAACAAACTCCCATACAGTCACACTAAGAGTATGGCTATGAATGCCAGTTCTCTTGTCAGTTTATTCGTTCCAATACAGGTTCGATACTGGGTTTCGGTACAGATTTTTATTTCGAAATGATGTAATGATTGTTGAGAAAAACTAATAATCATTTTTGAGTTCAATTAGTAGTAATTTTTCCTAATAAAACAGCCGATTTCTTTTATCAATTTCAAATAGGTTAGAGTGTTAAGAATAGAACTTGGAGGTCGTTAAAACATAACTCAATATATGTTGTTAGTTTGTTTGCAATCTCACTTAGCGAATTAATAAGCATATTCACTTGTTGAAGACAAAGCATGCCGTAGCTCTCACCTCATGAACAATCAATCAGGTAATCAAACAAGTTTAGGTTCGGCAAACATAATAAGGATTCAGTCCGTATTTGTCTAAACCAGCAAAATTCGGCATCATCCTTCCCTTTAAAGATAAATGTAGTAAAAATGTAGTCCTTGTAGGGTACCCTTCTAAAATAATGAGACGAGCCTCGCCGAATCAAAAGGCAAATTGCGGGGCCCTCAATAATTGGTCATAATAAATACTTAGAATTTGGAACGGGCTGTTTAGTGAATTCCACTGCCCTCCCCGAAGACAATAACGCGTTAGATTCTTTAGGCGCGACTTAATCAAATCACATTCTTAAATTCGGGTGCGCATTTATGTGACCCAATTTCAAATCTCAACGGAGTCGAAATGTGTTAACAACTACGGGTGCATTGATTGTGACGTGGTTCGAGATACATTTTCACGACGTTGCAATTCTATAAAAATAAATGATAATAATAAAAGCGGTTAAAACTTAATAAAAGCACATAAGTCACAACATGTATTTAAATCAGATATTTAGCCATTATAACAATTTAAGCGACCGTGCTAGAACCACGGGATTCGAGGGTGCCTAACACCTTCCCTCGGGTCAACAGAATTCCTTACTTAGAATTTCTGGTTCGCAGACTTCATTTGGAAAAGTCGAAAATCTCCTCGATTTGGGATTCAAGATAAACCGGTGACTTGGGACACCAAAAGCCAAACCTTTCCCAAGTGGCGACTCTGAATTAAATAAATAATCCCATTTCGAATATTGTCACTTAAATTGGAAAAACTCCACCCGCGCATTTTAACCCTTCGGGGCCGGGCGCGCAAAAAGGAGGTGTGACAGCTCTGGCGACTCCGCTGGGGAAATATTTACCCAGAACCTCCGGTTCAGGGTTCAAGAATTCGAGCTTAGAATAATTGTTATATTTGGCTTTATTATCTGATCTTTATTACATATTTTTGCATAACGTGCTAAATGTTGTCTTTTACCGCTTTGATATTATCTGAACTGTATATAAACTGTGCCGAAACCCTTCTCTCTTCACCTCCGGGGAGAAGCTCGCTGGTCGAGACTCCCTATTCTGTTAGTGTCAATACCCGAAATAAGAAAGAGGACGGATAAGTTACGAAGCCGGACGGCCTTTTGGTTCCCGGTAAGTTGCCCCTCCTCGACTCGAGTTGTCCGCTCGGGTACACAGTCTAGAACAAATACCAAGGTTTAAACCTAGTATAACTCGACTTCATGCCGGATCCCTAGTAGGAACGCTTATTTGCATCATGTTGCATTTGACTTAGGGGGCTCAACACAGGGGTTGGGTCCGTCTAGGACAAGCAACCAGAAATGAAAAGGCCACCCTGCTGCATCTTATTTGTTTTGCGCATTTATTTGCTTCGGTTCCGCATGTTGATCGGTTTCTAAAAAAAAAAGAAAAATAGTAGCGTAGGGAGATAATTACTTATTTTGGAAAAATAAAACCAATGTCCAAGTAGTGTCGAAACCTCGTCGGAATTTTTCTAAAAAAAAAGAAAAAAATAAAACCAAAAGTTGCCTTTTAGTCTGATAAAAAAAAACATATAAAAATTGTTTCTTTTCTTTTAAGAAAAAAGAGGGTATTTATTTTTAAAAAAAAATAAAAATAAAAATGGAAAACTCATAATTCAAAAATGTGTTGTTTCTTTTGTAATACCCTTTTATAAATTCGGACTAATAGTCCAAATAGTGCAAAAAAAAACAAAAAAAAAACATTTTTTTTAGTATTTATCTTTCTCCAAAAACAATAAAAATGCTTATTCTTGATTACTAGGTTTATTTAATTTTCTCTATGACCGAACTACGCCGGTTTGATTCTCGCACGGGGTGAGATACGTAGGCAACCCTCGGCGTGTCCAACCTCCCGTCTTCAAAAAAAAATCTAGATAATTTTAATTTTTTGAGTCTAATAAAGTTTATCGCCTTAAATAAATGTGCAGGATGAGCACGATACAAAATGAATCGTTTTCAATAATGACCAAGATCCATTTTGAGTTGCGATTATGGTGGAACGACTTAGGCAAAGAAGGGCAAGGCAAAGTGAGGAAATATCTGAAAAATCTCCCGGATTTACTAGACATTCAGCCTCGGGGTGATATTATCAGATCATTGGTCACTTACTGGGACTCGGCGCACAATGTATTCCATTTTTCAGACTTCGAACTCACCCCGACGCTGGAGGAAATAGCGGGATACATTGGGGGTGATGAAGCTCCGTTAAGGTTCAAGTACTTGATTGCACCTAGAGCCGTCACGGTACACCGATTTTTGGACTTTCTGAAAATACCCCGAACATTTCACCATCCAGATCTTGCCAAAGGCTTCTGCAGTCTCCATCTCATGTATGCTAGATACGGTCATGAGGGTGGGTTCAATAAGCCGGATTTCAAACTATGTAGTAAAGGCAACCGGCAAAAATGGGACGAACACAGGCAATTGGCTTTCATGACGGCTTTCTTAGGTCTTATAGTGTTCCCAAGGAAGGACGGCAACATCGATCTAAGAATAACTGGGGTTGTCAGTACTTTGCTTACCCAAGATAAAAGTACTCTGGCGCCTATGATTATGGCTGACATTTTCCAGGCTCTCACTGTTTGTCGAGCCAGGGGTGACTTCTTCGAAGGATGTAACCTACTGTTGCAAGTATGGATGACCGATCATTTATGTCATCGCTCCTCACTTGTGGGTTATGGTTCGCCAGAGAAAACTTGTATTGGAGAATTCTACACGAGAATCAAAGGGCTCAATTTACCTGAGGGAGTCACATCATGGACCTCATTTCTCCGAACTCTCACTGCCAGCCAAATCCAATGGACGCTCGGATGGTCACCTATCGAGGAAATCATATACATGCCGGCAACCCGGCCTCACTTTCTGTTGATGGGACTGAAAAGTATCCAACCCTATGCACCGTATCGGGTTTTGAGGCAACTTGGGAGGTACCAAGTGGTACCGAAAGACGAAGATTTGAGTACCCAAGTGATTGAAATCAGTCCGCACGGTCATTTCCCTGAAGAAGAAGTTCGCCAAATCTGGAGTGAATGCCAACATCTGACAGCAAACACTTGTGTGATCGATACGGCAAAAGGGGAAGTCGCCCCAGGATATCACGCTTGGTTTAGAGGTAGCCTGTCTTACGAAAGACCGGCTAAGAGGCCGCATCTCAAAGATTTCGTAGAATCATCCCAAGGGCAATGGAACTGGTTAGCAAAAGAGAAGGGTTATCGAGCAGAGATTGGCGATTTGAAGCTACAAATAGATAGTTTGAAATTCGATAACAGCGTACAAATCGCGGCGGATCGAAGCGAAAAGAATAGGTTGATCCAAGAGAATGAAGAACTTAAGGCCCAAGTCCAAAAATTGAGATTGTCTCTTGATGAGCAACCCAGAAGTCAATCAGACCAGCGGTTGATAAAGGGTTTGAAAAGAGAGATCACGGAATGGCGAGACAGGTTAGAAGAATCCGAAAAGGTCATGACAGAATTCAAGGCACGGTGGGAAACAAGAGTAGATAAGCATCGCCGATGTTTGAACCAATTGAAACGTGATCACGAGAAGGCTGTTTCCAAAATCAAAAGGGAGATGGCTACACTTGAGTTTAAAGCAGTTAAGCAGGCCAGGGATTTCCAAATGGAGAATAGATACTGTTACGACTTGTTGGCCCAAATGAAGGAAGAAGTGCGGCAGTTGAGGGATCAGCACATACAGGACTCACAGGTATTCAAGACGAGCAGTGATCAGATAAGGCACCTACTCATAGAGAAGAAGCAAACCAGAGATAGGATCAAGGCCATTGCCCATGCCATCACCAGACGATGTCTACGATGTGAGAACATGTCCAGCGCTACCGTCCTCTCGGCAGTAATGGGTTATGTCAAGCAGACTATGCACGAGCTGGAGCAACTTGAGAGGGATCTCACGCCTAGGACCGCGGCGAGGCCGAACGATGCCCCGCGGAAACCAATTTTTAAAACCATAATGCATTCATAGGTCAAATCTGTATTTTAGCATCTTCTGCCTGTTTTTTCATCAAGGTGATTTTCAGTCTATTTTGAGTCTAGGTTCATTTTCCAAGTTTGCTTTTTCTTTTGCAGAATGTAGCTTGTAATAGAACATTTCAACAATGAAGAGGTTGTTTCTTTTACGTCCATTTGTGTTTTTCGAACTACGTAATGATCTGATTCACGTGGGCATCGTGATACGTAGGCAATCCTCATCGGATCCGGTCGCATTTCTTTTACTACAAAAATATATATATATATATATATATATATATATATATATATATATATATATATAATAAAATAAAAGGAAAACAAAAGAGAAAAGAAAAGAAAAGAAAAAAAAAGGGGGAAAAAACTAATAAGAGAAAAAAAATGCCGGAATGACGCATGCTCTCGTAGTAAGCATATAGTAATCCACTTAACTGTATAGGTGCATCATGCCCAACGTGAGATTAACTATCTATTATTTGCTGCAGAATTAACCGTGCGTTTGTCATTGAGCATTTTTTTTCAGGGTTTTTTGAAAAGACGGTTGGTTTGGTGAAAGGCTGGCCTCGCACTCATACTTCACGAGATCAAGGAAAGGTGTTCAACTACCTATTGTTAGGACCAGAAGCAGTACTCACACTTATTTCACCAGGTCAAAAGGAAGTGTGGAAATGTCGTCGGAAATTCCATTGCAAACCGTCCCCGTCTCTGAAGAGAGCTCAATCTCGGCCGTCCTCACACCTGAATCCGCAACTGCGGAGGAAAATAGGATCCTACGGCTCCGCATGTTGGAAATGCTGGATGACTGGAACAATGGGAAAGAGCCGCCGAGTGTCGTCCCCGGATTCCCTGAACTATTCTCCAGGTCAAGTGGGACTTCTAGTGTTCCCATAAATTACCCTGCTACCCCATTTGGGTACCCAGCCACCTCCGCCTTCTCTGCAGGATCACCTTCTGAGCCTCATCCCCGAATGTCGGCCAATGATGCAAGCATGAACATCTTTACTGCATCGCCTTGCCCAGCTACGGCACAGCCTGCCACGTACAAGCCAAGCCTTGACTCATCCTCTTTTACATTCCAAGCACCGTCGTTCTCAATGGAACCAAATAGGTTCGCTACCAGTACTAATCCTCTACCGCCTCAGTACGAGCTTGTACCAGGGCAGGATCAGAACCCCAGAGTTGTAGAACAAAACGAGATGTCCAAAAGGATGAGAAGCCTTGAGCAAAGTCTGAAGAATATGCAAGGATTGAGCGGGCAAAAGAGCGTCTCTTACGCCGACCTATGCATGTTTCCTCACATACACCTGCCAACGGGTTTCAAGACCCCCAAGTTTGAGAAGTACGATGGGCACGGTGACCCCATTGCACATCTTAAGAAATACTGCAACCAATTGCGGGGAGCCGGCGGAAAAGAAGAACTGCTAATGGCATACTTTGGGGAAAGTTTAGTAGGGATAGCTTCGGAATGGTATATGGATCAGGAAATGTCCCGATGGCATATATGGGATGATCTCGCCAGAGATTTTGTAAAACAATTCCAGTATAACATCGACATTGCGCCAGACCGAAACTCTCTTTCAAATTTGAAGAAGAAGCCTTCAGAAAGCTTTAGAGAGTATGCTATTAAGTGGCGTGAACAGGCATCGAGAGTGAAGCCTCCCATGGATGAAGTGGAAATGGTCACTACCTTTCTCCAGGCTCAAGAGTCTGACTATTTCCAGAACATGATGTCGGCCATGGGTAAGCCATTCGCGGAAGCGATCAAGATTGGAGAGATGGTGGAGAACGGTTTGAAAACGGGAAGGATTTTGAGTCAAGCAGCCATAAGGGCGACCTCCCAGGCCGTCCAAAGTGGGTCTGGAGGAACAACAAGGGGGAAGAAGAAAGAAGAAACGACTATGGCAGCCTCTGAAGCAAGGGAGTATCGTCATCCCAGGCCCCATTTTCCGGGAAGAGCCCCACAACACTACTACCCCCATTCAAATTCGGCATATGCTCATCAACCTTATATGGTCATGAATGCCCAAACTTATAACCATCCACCACAATAAGCCAACCGAGGCCCAGCTCCACCTCCCAGAAATCAGCCTCACTACCGCAACCACTATAACCCACAACCCCCGCAAAATAACTACCGCCCCCAAGAGCCACCTCGACGGCGGACTTTCACGCCCATCGGTGAGCCATACTCAACTTTGTTCCCAAAGTTGGTCCAGTTGGGTTTCTTGCAACCCATCCCTCAAACAAGGCAAAACCCGACATCTCCTTCTTACAAAGCCGGAGTCAGATGCGCCTATCATTCAGGGGCCGAGGGACATGATACAAACGACTGCTGGTCATTGAAAAGAGTGGTCGAAAATTTGATAGAGCAGGGGAAAATAGTGCTAAGGGACGAGGAGATCCCGAATGTAACAAACAATCCATTGCCCGCTCACAATAATGGGCCGTTGATCGGCATGATTTGTGAAGACAAAGAGTTCGACCCTGCTTTGAAAGCCATAATTGCCATTGTCGACACGGGGAAGAGGCCTGAAATAGACCAAAAATCAGAAAAAGGGGAGGAGGCCAAGGTCGCAGAGAGCAAGTCTGAAAAGAAGGTGGAAAAGAAAGTGGTACCAGCAAAGGGCGGAGTTCTTTACGTACCGCGAGGTCAAGCTGAGAAGACGCCGAAATCCGGGATCAAAAAGACAAAACCTATGTACGTGCCAAAAGGGGCCTATGTGGTCCGGGGGACGATTCAACCACCTCGGCTGAATGAGCTAGTGGTTATCGGACGCGTGCCACAAAAGCCAATGACCAACCCGACCACAGTGCCGTGGAATTATCAAAAGACTTTGGTAACGTACAAAGGTAAGGAGGTCATGGAAGAACTTCCAGAAAATACTTTCGTTGGAGGGTACTCAAATACCCAAGAACTGAACAACGCCACACAAAGGCGCTTCCCTCCAAAGGAGCCCGTGAGTGTTGAAGAAGCGGAAGTGTTCTTCCAACAAATGAAGATGCCGGATTACGAAGTGATAGATCAGTTGCGCAAGCACCCTGAGCAGGTGTCCATGCTATCATTATTGACAAGGTCGGCCGAGCATCAAAAGATCTTACTGAAGACCCTGAATGAGGCATATGTGCCGGTTGAAACCTCGGTTGAACAATTAGAGCGGATGACAGAAAGATTCTTCGCCGTCAACCAAATCTCCTTCAGCAAGAAAGATCTACCCCCGGAAGGAGCAGCACACAACAAGGCTTTGCATTTAACAGTCAAATGCGAGGACTACTATGTCAAGCGGGTAATGTTGGATGGAGGCTCAGGCGTTGACATTTTCCCGCTCTCCACGCTACAGAGAATGGAGATTGGGACCGGGAGAATCCGACCCAACAATGTCTGCGTAAGAGCTTTCGATGGTATCAAGAGAGACACCATGGGAGAAATAGACCTGCTGCTGGTCATAGGACCAGTCGAATCTCGAGTCACTTTCCAAGTGATCGACATGGACACATCTTACAATTTCCTCCTTGGCAGGCCTTGGATCCATGCGGCAGGAGCCGTGCCTTCCACTCTTCACCAAATGGTGAAGTTCGAGTACGAAGACCAAGAGATCGTGGTCCATGGGGAAGACGAACATGCCATTTATCGGGACCCATCCATCCCGTATCTTGAACCGAGAGAAGGGAGCGAACATACGGTCTATCAAGCTTTCGAGGTGGTACTGGCAGAGCAGCACGAAGAGGGAGTACCTTGCCCCCAGCCTTTCTTGTCTAACGCCTCGGTCATGGTGGCCAAAGAGATGATCCGACACGGATTTAGGCCAGGGAAGGGGCTTGGACGAACCCTTCAGGGAATGACGGAACCCATTACTTTACCAGTCATCAAGAAACCTTTTGGACTAGGTTTCAAACCTACTCCAGCAGACGAAAAATGGGCAAAGAAAAGGAGAAATGAGGGCTGGAAGTTGCCTCAACCACTGCCGGATTTACATGCGACTTTCGTCAGGCCAAGGTACGCTGAAGAAGAAGATGATGAGGTCTTCACAGCTGAGGAAATCGAGGAAATATGTGGGGCAATGAGGGAAATGCTCTACGAGGTCCACATGGTTCAACCAGGCGAAGGCACGAGCACTGCTGAGATGATGTACATGGGGCCAAACGCCAAACTCCAAAACTGGGAGATCACGCCATTCCCAACTAGACGGAAGTCCGGGTAGACCTGTCCTGCCACCTTTCCTGTATCACAAGTTATCTCCGGGACATGACTTGAACGTTTTCTTCTTTTCAATTGTTGTTCCTAGTTGTAAACGTTGTTGTCTTCCAATTTTCCAAAGAAAATATACAAAAAAAATCATCATTGCTTTCCTATTATTTCTTTGTTCTGATTTTTATTAGTTTTCCTTTCATCTTCTTTTTCAGTCCTAATAATGCGGCTTTAAATATGACATGCTCGCGGATTTCACGCCCATATCACAATGAGCTATTTAACTGCGAATTAATGAACCCAGAACCAGAATATGATGCGGAAGAGGCTTTTAGGGAGATAAACCGAGAATTGGAATATTTTGAGAATAAACCTAAGCCGAATCTAAATGACACTGAACCGGTAAATTTAGGAACCCCGGAAGAAATCCGGGAGACCAAGATAAGCATTCACACGGACAAGAAAATGAGAGAGGCGATAATTCAACTTCTTTTCGAATTCAAAGACGTGTTTGCTTGGTCATATGATGACATGCCGGGACTAGGTGTCGATCTAGTGGTTCACAAATTGCCGATTCATCCTGATTGTCCTCCGGTTCAACAAAAGCAACGAAAGTTCAAAACCGAGGTCAGTGACAAAATTAAAGAGGAGATCACCAAGCAACTGAAAACAGGAGTGATCCGGGTAGTCCAATATACAACATGGTTGGCGAATGTGGTTCCAGTACC
Organism: Nicotiana sylvestris; assembly: GCF_000393655.2. NCBI lineage: Eukaryota > Viridiplantae > Streptophyta > Magnoliopsida > Solanales > Solanaceae > Nicotiana > Nicotiana sylvestris. The sequence continues at coordinate 36,848 of NW_027184369.1, forward strand.
GAAAAAGGACGGGAAAACTCGGGTATGTGTAGATTACCGAGATCTGAACAGAGCAAGTCCCAAAGATAATTTCCCGCTGCCCAACATCCACATCCTCGTTGATAATTGTGCCAAACACGAGATACAGTCTTTTGTAGATTGTTATGCTGGGTATCATCAGGTACTGATGGATGAAGAGGACGCCGAGAAAACCGCTTTCACCACGCCTTGGGGCACCTACTGTTATCGGGTCATGCCATTTGGTCTAAAGAATGCTGGGGCTACTTACATGAGGGCCATGACCGCCATTTTCCATGACATGATGCATCAGGAAATAGAGGTGTACGTGGACGATGTAATAGTCAAGTCCAGGACGCAGGATAATCACATCCAAGACTTGAGGAAATTCTTCGAGAGGCTAAGGAAGTATGACTTGAAGCTAAATCCAGCCAAATGCGCTTTCGGAGTTCCGTCGGGTAAACTTTTGGGTTTCATCGTAAGCAGGAGAGGTATCGAGCTAGATCCGACTAAGATAAAATCTATCAAAGATCTACCTCCCCCGAGAACGAAGAAAGACGTGATGAGTCTTTTGGGCAGGCTGAACTACATCAGTCGATTTATTGCCCAGCTGACAAGCACGTGTGAGCCCATATTCAAGTTGTTAAGAAAAGATGCGGCGATTAAGTGGACAACGGAGTGTCAAGAAGCCTTTGATAAAGTCAAAGAGTACCTTTCGAATCCCCCAGTCTTGGTCCCTCCAGAACCAGGGAGGCCACTTTTCTTGTATCTGACAGTCTTGGAGAACTCTTTTGGCTGCGTCCTCGGGCAACACGACGTAACCGGGAAAAGGGAGCAGGCGATCTACTACCTGAGCAAGAAATTCACCAGCTACGAGGCCAAATACACTCTGTTGGAAAAGACATGCTGCGCTCTCACATGGGTTGCTCAAAAGCTGAGGCATTATCTCCAAGCCCACACTACATTCCTCATAAGCAGGTTGGATCCCTTGAAATATATATTTCAGAAACCAATGCCTACTGGGAGACTGGCTAAATGGCAAATCTTGCTTACGGAATTCGACATAGTTTATGTCACTCGCACGGCAATGAAAGCCCAGGCGTTAGCAGATCATTTGGCCGAAAACCCGGTCGATGAGGAATACCAGCCATTAGATACCTACTTTCCAGATGAAGAGGTAAACACCGTAGAAGTGATCTCGGAGGAAGCTCATGTTTGGAAGATGTTCTTTGACGGAGCCGTGAACGCCAAGGGTATAGGTATTGGGGCAATTTTGATCTCACCTGCCGGTCAGCATTATCCCGCCACAGCTAGACTTCGTTTCTTCTGCACAAATAATACAGCTGAATATGAAGCCTGCATTATGGGCATACATATGGCAATCGATCAGGATGTCAAAGACTTACTGATTATGGGAGATTCTGACCTGATCATCCGGCAAGTTCAAGGCGAGTGGGAAACTCGGGATGTCAAGCTTATCCCATACCGACAACATGTAGAGGACCTCAGCAAGCGCTTTACCTCAATAGAGTTCAGGTATATTCCGAGGTGTCACAATGAACTGGCAGATGCACTTGCTACTCTGGCTTCTATGCTACCCTACCCGGGCAACGCCCACGTCGATCCTTTGGAAATCCAAATCAAGGAAAGACACGGTTACTGCAGTGTAATCGAGGCGGGATCAAATACGCAGCCTTGGTACCATGACATCAAGAGGTTCCTGAAGACGCAAGAATACCCCGAGCACGCTACTGGAGATCAAAAGAGGACCATTAGGCGACATGCAAGTGGTTTCTTTTTGAGCGGTGAATTGTTATATAAGAGGACTCTGGACCTCAATCTCTTAAGATGTGTCGATATCGAGGAAGCGAGAAAGATCATGCACAAAGTACACGCAGGTATGTGCGGACCTCACATGAACGGGTATGTCTTAGCGAAGAAAATCCTCCGAGCAGGTTATTACTGGATGACCATGGAAAAGGATTGCTTTAGCTTTGTCCGGAAGTGTCATCAGTGTCAGGTGCACGGTAATTTGATTCATGCACCTCCCACGGAACTGCATCCTATGTCCGCACCATGGCCATTTGTCGCCTGGGGCATGGACGTCATTGGACCAATTGAACCAAAGGCCTCAAACGGACACAGGTTTATACTAGTTGCCATAGACTACTTTACGAAATGGGTAGAGGCTGTCACTCTCAAGTCGGTCACCAAGAAAGCTGTAGTGGATTTTGTACACTCAAATCTTATCTGTCGCTTCGGTATTCCTGCGACTATCATTACAGATAATGCGGCAAACTTGAACAGTCACTTGATGGGAGATGTGTGCGAGCAATTCAAGATAACACACAGGAATTCCACTCCTTATCGGCCAAAAGCCAATGGTGCTGTGGAAGCTGCAAATAAAAACATCAAGAAGATTTTGAGGAAGACAATACAAAGTTCCCGACAGTGGCATGAGCAGTTACCTTTTGCATTATTGGGGTACCGCACTACGGTACGCACATCGGTGGGAGCGACTCCTTATCTTTTGGTTTATGGGACCGAGGCTGTAATACCGGCAGAGGTAGAAATTCCTTCGCTTCGAATCATTGTCGAAGCAGAAATCGAGGACAGCGAGTGGGTTAAGACTCGGTTAGAGCAATTGACGTTGATTGATGAAAAGCGGATGGCTGCAGTTTGTCACGGACAGTTATACCAACGAAGGATGGCCCGTGCTTACAACAAGAAAGTCCGACCCCGGAATTTCGAAGTAGGTCAGCTGGTACTGAGGCGTATTCTGCCGCATCATGAAGAAGCAAAAGGAAAGTTTGCCCCAAATTGGAAAGGCCCATACATCGTAAGGAAAATATTGCCAAGAGGAGCATTGTATTTAGGTGATATCGAAGGAAATGACCCTGACACAGCGGTGAATGCAGATGCAGTCAAGAGATACTACGTCTAGATCATACTCCAAGCAGTCCTGACACATTTGAGAATGGCGAAGGTTTTATCCCCCACTACTCCCAAACACTACCCAATCCTCTCTACGAAAAGAAAAAAAAAGAAAAACAAAAAAAAAGAAAAGAAAAAAAAACAAAACAAAACAAAATTTGATTGAGGCCTGAACTACGTTTGACTTGATTCCGAAAGGATACGTAGGCAGCCTCTCCTTGAGGTTCAGTCACACCAACAACAAAATCCCATCCACCCTGAAATTGAAAACCGGGGCACGTCGGACACTTGAGAAGTTTAATATCCACTACCATCTCTTTACCAAGCACAAGCCTTCAAATCAATTACCGAATATGGTGGGGAACCAATAAGCGTCACAAATGGAGACCAGCACACTCTGAATTGAGAGAGATAAAATGAGAGAGTCTCGGCGGTGAAAACCTTCGGGCACCACGAGGCGACGGGAGTAGAGAAACCAAAATGAGAGAGCTTGTTTAGTAAAAACTCGCAAAGAGTGCTATCAAGCGATGACAGGAAGAGAAATGAGAGAGGTCAGCCAGCGAAAACCCGCAAAGGGCGCTGTTGGCCGAAAAGGAATGACGCCACCCCAAGAAGGTCTCGGCAAAGTTCCACCGGTTTTGGAATCACAGATCTGTTCTGGTTCAGGAAAACGCAAGTTCATGGAAGGTCGGACGTCCAGTCCAAAGAGCATGTCATGTCATTTAAAGCCAGCGTTATCTTCCTCAGATAAGTCTTTCTCGTCCCGAAAAGGGTATTCCTTTTCTGATTTGTTTTCCCCTGCTTTGTTTCTTTTCGAATCCCTTTTGCATTTTAACCCCAAGTTCAGGACACACCGGAAAGAGTAGGTGGCATGGTTTGTTTGCACGGAATCCCGTCTCATGAAGGAAAACACCTCATCTCGTTGATATGATTACCCAAGCATGATGAATCATGACGTTTGATAGTGTTCCGGAGTAAAGAAGAAAGAGAGAAATCTTGAAATCTTCCCCAGCAAGTCCACCTTCGGACAAGTCCCCACAGAGTCTCCCCCTGTACAAAACCCCACAGAGTCTCTCTTTTTGTACAATCTCCCACAAAGTATCCCCAGTAAAAAAAAAAAAAAAAAAATCCCTGTTGGAATTTCATCAGCACATCCCCAGCGAGTTCTTTTGTAAATATTCCCCAACAAGCTTACCCCAACAAACCCTGGGAAACCCGTTTTGAAACCAAAACCCAGCATACCCCATTGTACAGAATCCGCACAAAGAATCCACTTTGTAAATATTTCCCCCACATAGCTTCCTCTTGTACAAGTTCCCACAGAATACCTCCAATAAAATCCCCGTTGAGAACCTTCAATCAAAACGGGACAAAAAGAAAAAAGGGCCTTATGAGGCAAATCATCACAGAATCCGGAAATACAAGCCTGAGCAGTCTAAAGGTTTTGCCATTCAATTCGAATCAATGGCGGGACTTCGCAACAGAAGTAAAAACGCAACGAAGCAATTGGGAACGATCAAGGTCACCAAACCGACCGTCATTTTCAAACTAACAATTGTTCTTTGTCTGAGAAATTGAAACAGGTGTTAATCCAAGACAACCGTGCAAGAAGCAGGTGTCGCCCAAAGAAGAAGGTACACGGGTACAAGAAACATTTTGGCAATAAGGAATTCACTCAAAGGTAAGTCTCCGCAAAACTCCCTTATATCTTCTATTAAAACAAGAAAACTCAAAAAATAGATCGTGTAGTATTCTCGAGCTTTATTTCCTTTCAGCCAGCATTAGAGTTTTAAACTCTAAACTGAGCTTTCCCATGCAATCAGCATTAGGGTTTTAAACCCTAAACTGAATTTTCCTTTCAGCCAGCATTAGAGTTTTAAACTCTAAACTGAGCTTTCCCATGCAATCAGCATTAGGGTTTTAAACCCTAAACTGAATTTTCCTTTCAGCCAGCATTAGAGTTTTAAACTCTAAACTGAGCTTTCCCATGCAATCAGCATTAGGGTTTTAAACCCTAAACTGAATTTTCCTTTCAGCCAGCATTAGAGTTTTAAACTCTAAACTGAGCTTTCCCATGCAATCAGCATTAGGGTTTTAAACCCTAAACTGAATTTTCCTTTCAGCCAGCATTAGAGTTTTAAACTCTAAACTGAGCTTTCCCATGCAATCAGCATTAGGGTTTTAAACCCTAAACTGAATTTTCCTTTCAGCCAGCATTAGAGTTTTAAACTCTAAACTGAGCTTTTTCATGCAATCAGCATTAGGGTTTTAAACCCTAAACTGAACTTTTTCCTTTCAGCCAGCATTAGAGTTTTAAACTCTAAACTGAGCTTTTTCATGCAATCAGCATTAGGGTTTTAAACCCTAAACTGAACTTTTTCCTTTCAGCCAGCATTAGAGTTTTAAACTCTAAACTGAGCTTTTTCCATGCAGTCAGCATTAGGGTTTTAAACCCTAAACTGAACTTTTTCCTTTCAGCCAGCATTAGAGTTTTAAACTCTAAACTGAGCTTTTTCATGCAATCAGCATTAGGGTTTTAAACCCTAAACTGAATTTTCCTTTCAGCCAGCATTAGAGTTTTAAACTCTAAACTGAGCTTTCCCATGCAATCAGCATTAGGGTTTTAAACCCTAAACTGAATTTTCCTTTCAGCCAGCATTAGAGTTTTAAACTCTAAACTGAGCTTTCCCATGCAATCAGCATTAGGGTTTTAAACCCTAAACTGAATTTTCCTTTCAGCCAGCATTAGAGTTTTAAACTCTAAACTGAGCTTTTTCATGCAATCAGCATTAGGGTTTTAAACCCTAAACTGAACTTTTTCCTTTTCAGCCAGCATTAGAGTTTTAAACTCTAAACTGAGCTTTCCCATGCAATCAGCATTAGGGTTTTAAACCCTAAACTGAATTTTCCTTTCAGCCAGCATTAGAGTTTTAAACTCTAAACTGAGCTTTCCCATGCAATCAGCATTAGGGTTTTAAACCCTAAACTGAATTTTCCTTTCAGCCAGCATTAGAGTTTTAAACTCTAAACTGAGCTTTCTCATGCAATCAGCATTAGGGTTTTAAACCCTAAACTGAATTTTCCTTTCAGCCAGCATTAGAGTTTTAAACTCTAAACTGAGCTTTTTCATGCAATCAGCATTAGGGTTTTAAACCCTAAACTGAACTTTTTCCTTTCAGCCAGCATTAGAGTTTTAAACTCTAAACTGAGCTTTCCCATGCAATCAGCATTAGGGTTTTAAACCCTAAACTGAATTTTCCTTTCAGCCAGCATTAGAGTTTTAAACTCTAAACTGAGCTTTCCCATGCAATCAGCATTAGGGTTTTAAACCCTAAACTGAATTTTCCTTTCAGCCAGCATTAGAGTTTTAAACTCTAAACTGAGCTTTCCCATGCAATCAGCATTAGGGTTTTAAACCCTAAACTGAATTTTCCTTTCAGCCAGCATTAGAGTTTTAAACTCTAAACTGAGCTTTTTCATGCAATCAGCATTAGGGTTTTAAACCCTAAACTGAACTTTTTCCTTTCAGCCAGCATTAGAGTTTTAAACTCTAAACTGAGCTTTTTCATGCAATCAGCATTAGGGTTTTAAACCCTAAACTGAACTTTTTCCTTTCAGCCAGCATTAGAGTTTTAAACTCTAAACTGAGCTTTTTCCATGCAGTCAGCATTAGGGTTTTAAACCCTAAACTGAACTTTTTCCTTTCAGCCAGCATTAGAGTTTTAAACTCTAAACTGAGCTTTTTCATGCAATCAGCATTAGGGTTTTAAACCCTAAACTGAATTTTCCTTTCAGCCAGCATTAGAGTTTTAAACTCTAAACTGAGCTTTTTCATGCAATCAGCATTAGGGTTTTAAACCCTAAACTGAATTTTCCTTTCAGCCAGCATTAGAGTTTTAAACTCTAAACTGAGCTTTTTCATGCAATCAGCATTAGGGTTTTAAACCCTAAACTGAATTTTCCTTTCAGCCAGCATTAGAGTTTTAAACTCTAAACTGAGCTTTTTCATGCAATCAGCATTAGGGTTTTAAACCCTAAACTGAATTTTCCTTTCAGCCAGCATTAGAGTTTTAAACTCTAAACTGAGCTTTTTCATGCAATCAGCATTAGGGTTTTAAACCCTAAACTGAATTTTCCTTTCAGCCAGCATTAGAGTTTTAAACTCTAAACTGAGCTTTTTCATGCAATCAGCATTAGGGTTTTAAACCCTAAACTGAATTTTCCTTTCAGCCAGCATTAGAGTTTTAAATCGAAATGACCCACGAGATGAGTCTCAACTCAAAATCAAAAAAAAAAAAAAAAAAAGAGAAGACATCCAGAGATATCAGAGTGAATGGGGAGCAGATCGACTCCAACGTTTGACTAAGGTCCTAATCCCTGCCAATCGTGTCTAACTCAGTATCCCAGAGGTTGAACGAGTCGCCGCAACTCGCAAGCATCAAGATTCAGATCGGAGTCTACAAGCAGGAGCAGCTAAGACCCAAGATCAAGTCGTAAAAGAATCATAGATAGGAATCTTGTAACTAGCAGTTGACATGCATATAAGTAGTTAGTTCAGTTTCCAATTTTCGTTTGGGTTGTAATAAGGCGGTCAGTGACGTAGCAGTGACAACAGCAACAGCAGTAGCAGCAAGCATTGCCATCCCATGGTAGTCCCAGCTACCAAAACTTCCCGAACTACATTGACCTGATTCCTGTTTAGCCCAGGATATGTAGGAAATCTTTGAAGCAAGATTCGGTCAGACCTTTCAAAAATGCTTCGTACGGAGTGGTCCATAGGCAAAAATCGCTCATACGCGCTCACTTTATCTTTGCACGAAAACTCTTCGTGTTTCCGAACAAAGAGGGGCAGCTGTGAGCACGTGATTTTTGTTTCGCACGACAATCGCTCCAAAAGGAAATAAAAAATAATAATTGGCCCTGCTGTACAAATTTTGGATTTCTGTGCGGCACCTTGTTGATTTATTTGTGACTTCGGCCCATTTTTATTTATTTACTTTATTAAAACAAAATTCAAAAATATATGTGTCCTGCATAATTCGAACCGTAATCCGGTCGTTGAATAGAAAATCACGAATAGGCATCTTCGTCCGTGATTTTATTTTGTTTAACTTTACCTGTTTTGAAATATTTTAGTATGTGTGCAAATAATTGTATTGAGTGTGTGTTTAATTTTAATTTGATTTTTTGGCTTAGTTTTGTTTTAAAATAAATAAGAAAAAAAAAGAAAAAAAAATATTGAAAGGACCCCTTCCCTCCCGGACTTGGGCCAATTTTAACAAAATTGGCCCAAACAAACAGCCCAAAACCCAGGCCTGCCCGGTCCAACACCACCTGATGCCCAGAGAATCCAAACGACGTCGTTTTGGTACAGGTTGATCTGGGCCGTTGATCTCAAATTGATCAACGGCCAAGATCAATTCCCCATAACCCACCAATAAACCCGACCCGTCTCACCCGGACCGACCCCAACCCTTTACCCTTGAAACGACACCGTTCCACTTAAGCTATCAGATCCAGACCGTAGATCTAGATTGATCTAACGGTCGAGATCAATCCACCCATTAACTATATAAGGCCATAATCCTACCCTGCCCCCCTATCTGAACCCCAACCTTCGTCCCCAAACAAACAGCCCTAAAACCCTAGCCGCCCCTGCGTACTTTCGCCATGAAAGCCGGCGGCATGGATGCCGGTGACCTTCCCCTTAACACCCTAGAATCCCCTTGCCTTCCTGAACATGAATCCATTAACCCTGTAGTTCGAATCCCTCCCCACCTTCTCGAATCTTCATTTGAAGATTCGAGTCGAAACTCGATCTACACAGTTTAACCCCAGCTTCACACCGGATACTCCCCAGACCCCCCTCGTGACCAAACCATACTTGGTTTGGTCCGAATCTGACCAGGGAAGCCTGAATCCCAGATCTAAGTTTGAAAATTTTGTGTTCCTCCGTCATTTGGTTCAACCAAAGAGATTAAGGTCTAATGGACTTTAATCAAAGTGTTTCTCATATGAGAAACACTTCGTTTAAAGTCCGTTCAGCCTTAAGAAAGGCCTGGCCAAGTCCGAGTCGAGGTCTTAATTTTCAAGGTTTAAGGTGAGTTCTTTCTTTTCTTTATTTGCTTTGGTTCGTTTGATTGTTGTAAGGGTCTGTTCGTTTTCTGTCCTTGACTTCTATCAACTGTTCTTTAACCGTTTTGCCTGAACTTCTGTTTGTTTGTCTAAAATCCCCCCCTCCTGTTCTGATGAAACATATGTATTTGTTGTACAATAATTGAGCTTCAAATGTTGACTGAGCAATTGGTTCCTCAAGTACCACTTTGCTCAGTCAGTATAATTCGAATTATGGGTCGATACTGTTAAATGTCGGATTTTTGGTTACGATTGTGTATGTTAATGCTAATATAGTCGAGTCGACATGTGTCGTCAATTAATCTCAACTGTCCGAACAATAACAAATCGATTTACTTCTGCTAAGCATTTGTTGAGTCAATTAAGAACCAGTTTTTGTTTACTTATAGTTGTTTGGATTAAACAGTAATGTAAAAAGATTTGTTTGGTTTAAATTCTGAATTGGAAGGCATGTGCACTCGTGCACAGCAGGTGCATTAGTGCACCTCATGTGCTTTGTGCACAGCCTGTGGCCTGCATAAAGGCCTTTGTTAAGTTTTAAACAATTTGACAGCATATGCTGTCAGATACATTCCACTGCCCATACTTGGCTTTAGTTTAAAGAAGTATTTAAACCTTTTAAAAGTGAAGTCTGCCAGAGAAGGTTGATGGGGTTTAATACTTAATTAGCTAAAGTTTGGAATTAAAAAATGGAAGGCACATGGGAGGGGTACTGGGATATTCTGAAAACAGGCTGTTGAAAGAGATAGTTTTTGAGGTTTATAAAGGCATGGACATACAGAATTAGAGGACAGACATTGAACCTTAGGAGTTGAAAAGGAAAAAACACAAACACAGATAGAGAGAGGTGAAGGGATAGAAACTATACAACCAACAATCAGAAACTTTTTCCTCCTATTATTATTAGTTTTCAGTTGCTCAACTTGTTGAAACCCATTCTGATTCTTTGAAATTCCAGTTGTGTCTATTAGTCGAGTGTTTTTCATTGGTTTACTACTAGTTTGGTCTGTCTGGAGTTCTGATTCTACTCCACTGGGTTGTGCTCTTATTTGGCTATTGCTTTCTATTGGCCATAGTTGCATCTCTGCACTCGAGCCTGTTTCTTGCTGTATTGTTTTGCCTGCTGCTATTCTGCCCTGTTGCTGTTGGTGCTGTTACTGCTGCTGCATTTGTTCATTGTTACTCTACTGATTGCCCTTTTTCTTCAATTGCAAATATTCCCAGGTACACAACCTTTGAACCTTGTATTGTTGAAAGTTTGAAGTTGAAGCAGAAATAAAGAAATGAACGCCAGTTTATGTTATAGCATTGGTGTAAAAAGATAGTTCGAATGTTGGTTGGGCCTGTATTCTTACTGTGAACTGCAAATATTCTGTATGAACTAGCATACATTCTGTTTAAGATGAACTGTTAGATAGCATGGCTCAATAGTAATGACAGTATGACATAGACAGCATGTTTTGATTTAGTATACATTCAGTTCAGTATAACACTTGTTTGATTTAGTATGACTGTATAACATAGAGTCATGGTAAGCATTGTATGTATTTTGCCTAGACCACTGAATTGACAAAACTGTGATACTGGGTCCGGGATAAATGTATCCCCAAACAAACTCCCATACAGTCACACTAAGAGTATGGCTATGAATGCCAGTTCTCTTGTCAGTTTATTCGTTCCAATACAGGTTCGATACTGGGTTTCGGTACAGATTTTTATTTCGAAATGATGTAATGATTGTTGAGAAAAACTAATAATCATTTTTGAGTTCAATTAGTAGTAATTTTTCCTAATAAAACAGCCGATTTCTTTTATCAATTTCAAATAGGTTAGAGTGTTAAGAATAGAACTTGGAGGTCGTTAAAACATAACTCAATATATGTTGTTAGTTTGTTTGCAATCTCACTTAGCGAATTAATAAGCATATTCACTTGTTGAAGACAAAGCATGCCGTAGCTCTCACCTCATGAACAATCAATCAGGTAATCAAACAAGTTTAGGTTCGGCAAACATAATAAGGATTCAGTCCGTATTTGTCTAAACCAGCAAAATTCGGCATCATCCTTCCCTTTAAAGATAAATGTAGTAAAAATGTAGTCCTTGTAGGGTACCCTTCTAAAATAATGAGACGAGCCTCGCCGAATCAAAAGGCAAATTGCGGGGCCCTCAATAATTGGTCATAATAAATACTTAGAATTTGGGACGGGCTGTTTAGTGAATTCCACTCCCCTCCCCGAAGAAAATAACGCGTTAGATTCTTTAGGCGCGACTTAATCAAATTACATTCTTAAATTCGGGTGCGCATTTATGTGACCCAATTTCAAATCTCAACGGAGTCGAAATGTGTTAACAACTACGGGTGCATTGATTGTGACGTGGTTCGAGATACATTTTCACGACGTTGCAATTCTATAAAAATAAATGATAATAATAAAAGCGGTTAAAACTTAATAAAAGCACATAAGTCACAACATGTATTTAAATCAGATATTTAGCCATTATAACAATTTAAGCGACCGTGCTAGAACCACGGGATTCGAGGGTGCCTAACACCTTCCCTCGGGTCAACAGAATTCCTTACTTAGAATTTCTGGTTCGCAGACTTCATTTGGAAAAGTCGAAAATCTCCTCGATTTGGGATTCAAGATAAACCGGTGACTTGGGACACCAAAAGCCAAACCTTTCCCAAGTGGCGACTCTGAATTAAATAAATAATCCCATTTCGAATATTGTCACTTAAATTGGAAAAACTCCACCCGCGCATTTTAACCCTTCGGGGCCGGGCGCGCAAAAAGGAGGTGTGACAGTTCTAGTTAGAGTTATCAAATAACACTCTCGACTACAGCACAACAGAATACAGAAAATAGTGTGGTAGAGATAGATATCACAACAAAATCATTAAAAGAAAATCTGAAGCCTACGCAAACATGAGAAGTCACTGAGGCATATTAAGGAAACTTAATCATGTAGACAATTTGAAACCAGAATGAAAGTTATTAATGTCACATAACAACTTAATCAATACCAATTGGAGATACACAAAATATGACAAATGACCATAAGTTAACAACACATTATCATGAATTAGAAATCACATCTATACATTAATGACAAACATCATAAACAAACATTAATAAAAGAAACATCATGTTCGTGATACTTGAATAAAACAATCAAAAGAGGAAAGTTGGAGGTGTACTAACCTTCTCTAGGGCGGCAGACCAAACTGAGATTCTTTCTAATTGCCTAGTACCCAAAGCTTCAAGCTTGAGCAGTGAAAGCACTCAGAAACAAAAAGAGAAAACAGAAATCAGTAAGAAAACGTAAACTTTTTATGAAATCTTAGTATTGCTTTGGTGTTCATGTTAGGTCTGTTCTATTAGGTGAGAGCATTGAAGGCTCCTTTTATAGTGGCATTCAATGCCTCTAAGGTTCAAAGAAATTCAAAAATGATAGTGCAAGATGACTTTCACGACCCTAAAACAGACCCGATCGTGATGGCGCCTATCGTGAAACTAGGCCAACCGACACCACTCTTGAATTAACCATTTAATCAATAACAATCATTTTTAAGCCTTTAATTAATCAGATATCTCATAATGTAAGTCTAAATGAATAGTGAAGAATAAATACGCAAGCCCGACAATGGGGTATCATAAGTCACGCGCATCTACTAAGGTTTGAAAATATACTAAAAACAATCTAAGGAATATAAGAGGGAGAAGAGCAGGGTTGTGAACGTCGGACATCTACCTTGCTAACTCCAATGACGCTGCCGTTGTGCAATTAACACCCACCACCGGGTTTAGAAATACCTGAATTTGCACACAAGGTGCAGGGAGTAATGTGAGTACGCCAACTCAGTAAGTAATAAAAGTAAATGAAAGCTGAATAGTAAGAAAATATGTAAACCATGTCAAAACGGTACAACCAATACAGGACATTTCCAACACAATAAAGAAATCATTTAATTCGTAAATCATGGTCAGTTTAGGTAAAACCCTTTTTAAGACAATTTTTAATAGTTTCAAACGAGTGATAAAATAGTGAGTAAACATGATAGAAACGTAAACAGCCCCTCAGGCAAAACATGTACCATAAACCGCCCCTCGAGCATATTATCAATAGAACCAGCCCTTCGGGCTACTTCACAGTCACCCGTAATCAGCCCCTTGGGCAAAACATGGATTAAGAATAGCTCTTCAGTCAACAATATAAATTAACAACAGCCCTTCGGGCTACATCATATCACTCACACTGGGTACTCGCGCTCACTGGGGGTGTACAGACTTCGGGAGGGGCCCCTTACAGCCCAAGCGCAATAACAAGCCATCTCGTGGCATAATCAAACAGGCTCTCGGCCTCATAACAACAAGCCACCTCATAGCATAAATCAATCAGGCCCTCGGCCTCACAATATCATGAATCAATAATAACCTACTGCAGTGTGCAGCCCGATCCCATAATATCCTCACAACACAGGCCCTCGGCCTCGCTCAGTTAGAAACCTCTCAAGCCACTCGGGCAATAGTAAACATGATGCTCAGCCCCAAAATATCCAAAACGAGTAAATATGGTTGAGTTATGAAAATAGTAGAATATAGCATGACTGAGTACAAATATGAAGTCAAACCAGTGAGGAATAGTAATAAAAATCCCCTAAGGGTCCAAAACAGTTGGCACGAAGCCCAAATATGGCATTCAGCCCAAAACATGGTAATAATTTCCAAAACCCAATGATATAAAATAGTTTTCAATCAAATACGCGACTTAACAGTCATACGGGACGGACTAAGTCACAATCTCCAACGGTGCACGACCCCACGCTCATCATCTAGCGTGTGCGTCACCTAAAAGTAGCACAATGATGTGAAATCCGGGGTTTTATACCCTCAGGACAACATTTACAATCATTACTTACCTCAAACCAGTCCAAACTCTAGCCGGCGATGCCTTTGCCTCTCGAATCGGCCTCCAAATGCTCCAAATCTAACCAAAATTAGTATATTATCATCAACGTACGCTAAAGGAACAAATCCCAAGAAAAAATTATCAAATTACATCAAAAATCCCAAAATTGGCCAAACCCGACCAACGGCCCCACGTCTCAAAATCCGATAAAAATCACAAAATCCAACAACCCATTCAACCATGAGTCTAACCGTACCAAAATTACTAAATTCCGATAATAATTCAGCCTCCAAATCTTCAAATCTTATTTTCAAATCCCTAGGTCCAAATCCCCAATTTACACCTCAAAAACATGTAATCTAGTTGGATTATTCGATGATAATTCAATATTATGGAGTAGAAATGATCACAAGTGACTTACCTCAAGATTTCCCATGACTTCTCGCTCAAAAATTGCTCCAAGCCGTGTTCTTTTCGTCCAAAATGTGGGAATGAGCTAACAAAACAAGACAACTCAATAAAACACGATTCTGGCCGCTAAAAGCCCCATTCTCATCGCTAAAATGGCCAAATCTGGTCGCTAAAGGTGCGCACCAGATCTTGCTGCACCAGCAATATTTATTTTCACTAAAAGGCTCTAACTCCACCATACGAACTCGGAATTCGTTGAATCTTGTTCCTATGAGTCACAAATAATAATACAAACATAGCCCTTCAATTGAAACTCAATTTGGAGCTCATTTGCTTAGTGCGATACCCATTTCGCTCGTTAAATAATTAACTCATGTTTTGCGACAAAAACCCAATTGCGACTTGATGAAATTAGACCAAACATTCCAGATCACTCCTATAATTTTTTATCAAAATTTCGGAAGTCTCGAAATCAAATTTCAATGTCCAGAACTAAAAATGGACCTTTGGATCATTACATGTTTATGCTCAAAACGGCAAAAATCTTCCAAAAACTCTTCCAAAACTTATTCGAGCCTCATGGGACCCCGACCAAACACGCCAACACACCTCATAACATCATTAAAACTTGTTCCAACCTTCGGAACGTTCAAAAAAACATCAAAATATCGAATCACCCTCGGATTCAAGCCTAAGAATTCCAAAACTTCCGAATTCCGAATTCGATCAAAAAGTCTATCAAACTTCGTCCGAATGACATGAAATTTTGCACACACGTCACAAATCACACAGAGGACCTACTTCAATTTCCGAAATTTTATTCCGAACCCGATATCAAAATTTCCACTACTGACCGGAAAATGCTAAATTTTCAATTTCGCCAATTCGAGCCTAAATCTACCACGGACCTACAAAATACACTTCGGATGCGCTCCCAAGTCCAAAATCACCTAACTGAGCTAACCAAATCATAGAAATCCAAATTCGAGATCGAATACTAAAAAGTCAAAACTTGGTCAACCCTTTCAAATTTAAAGCTTCAAGTTGAGAATTGTTCTTCCAAATCTATTCCGATTATCTTGAAAACCAAAAGGGACGATTTACATAGATCAAAATACATCATACGGGGCTAGTCATGCCCAAGAACTGGCGAGCGAAGTGCAAATGCTCAAAATGACTGGTCGGGTCATTACAACTAAAAGGTGTAAGCTTTTTGATAAGAAGCCTAAAGGAAAGAATGCCTATCCATCATTATAGTGAAAGACAATGAGAGATTCACAAGATAAATACAAGTTTCAACAAGCAAAAGAAGCCAGATGAAGAAGGATACGAGGCGCCTAGTTAATGAAGTTAACAGAGCTTATAATTCAAGTAGAGGAACATAAGCTTTTTGAGTTATATTCAACAGTAAGAGAGGTATATACAATTGGTCGCACCCATTCCAGATATGCCCTATGAGGGTTAACAGGAGTAGCATAAAAAGATATGATGGATGAATTGTTTGCGTCAGTTGACATTTCTGAAGGATATTGCAAATGTGCTAATAGATCTCTTTATGAGACACCCAGATGGTGCACTCTAAAATAGTACAGCTAGATATGAGTACTAGAAATATAGGCACTGGAAGCCTTAAAGGGATAAATATTACCTTAGTATGGCTCCCATCCCTAGTAGAACGAGAATGCTTGGCAACTCGAAAAGCCAATGAATGAAGCAAGGGGAGCTAAAAGCAAAAGAATGTCATATTGAAGTTTTTAAAAGAAAGTGATAGGCAGAAATATTAGGAGAGTATGAGAAGAGAGATAAGGAAGAATTATGAGTAAGATGTAATACATGGATGACAATGGTAGAGTGTTACAGAACCTATAGTCAAATGAAGAAAGAGACAAAAGGTGATGGTCCTTAAGACAATGAAAGAGTATATGCCATACAGTCATATCTTCGGGAAATAAGTTCGTGACTCAAACGTGATTAACAACAGGAAAAGTTAGACCTTAGAATAATAGAAATCAATATGGACTGGTGAATAAGATAAACTAAACATGAATAAGGAACTGAGTGATTTTATGATAGTCAGCATCATGAGAACTGTAGATTGCATTCCGGAAATAATATAATGGACAACAGAAGAAGATCCATGATGAATTCAGAGAATGGTCATTCAAGGAGACGTTTCCCTAATGCAAGCAATGTGAGCAAAGTTAAGCTTAAGAGACTATATGTGCCAGTTACACTAAGTGTCACCATCGTGAGAGAGGGATTTTGTTATCCTTGGTACAAAAGGAATACCACAAGCCGAGTAAGGGTCATTGATAATGTGAAAGTACGCCAAAAATGAAGAGGAAAAACATTTGTAGGCAGGTCGTCATAGCTCCAAGCCTTAGTACTCCCCTAAAGGGGGAATATGGAATAATAAAGGAAGAAAATGAGAAAGGGATGAGTTTGCACTTATCCAAATGTTACAGATATGCTATGATTCCAGAACGTTATGTAAGCACGACGTCAAAAAAAAGGGAGTAAGGGTTCCTGCCCGGGATGTTATTGATAGATAAGGAGCCGGTACGTGAGGTAAGTTAAGACAAGGAAATAACCTGAGAAGGATTATGTGGAAAATGGGCCAACGAGTAGTTAGTAGTTGATTCAGGAAGAGCCTAGCTATGGCTAGTCAAGAGGATACAGGCAAGACAGCAGGTTGTGCAAGATAAAGATAGTAAAACCAAATATAGTGAATTTAGCCTCGCAGTTATGACATTGTAATACTTGAGAAATATTCAAATAGTAGTTGGGGTACTTAAAGGTACAGTATGAGTGTTACGGAAATAAAAAGATAGTTCCACTGGGGAGACAGTCAAAACTTCAGTTCAGAAGCAGTCGTACGAGCAGATGAGTGTGGAGGTAAGTAACTAAGGATAAGTATAAGTGAGCACGAACATCAAAAATTCTGTTGAGAATACGATATAATAATCTCACATCTTTACAAGAGTCAAAGGATCCTCCCTAAGTACTGTAGTGAAGGACTAGCTAAGGAAATGAAGAAGAAGGCTTCAACCCAAGCACAGTGACTTAAAGAGAAAATGGTCTTATAACACTAGTTTCACAACCACATTGTACGTCCTCCATAAGAAAGAGGAATCTACCATGGCTAGTGAACGGGAAGTAAAAATCAAAAGAAATATTTGAAGATCATACGAGTTGTACGGAAATTCCGGCATGTGAGGAAGCTAAGATAAGTTAAGTATGCACGCAACAAGGGGGAAGAAAAATCAGGAAAGGTAATAGCTTACGTTAAAAGAAAGCTGAGAAGGAACGAAAAGAATTATTTGATCAATGATCCCGAGTTGGTGACATTATGAACGCACTTAAAAGTTTGGATTTTTATACATGAAACATATATGTTGACAATCATACAGCCATAAAATATTTCGGAATAAGTTAAAAGAACGAATTGAGCCCAGGTCATAGACAAAGGAATAAATTGTTAAAAGATTGTGTCATGGATATTCTGTAGTGTCCATGGAGGGCTAAAGTAATAACTAATACCATGAACCACAGTTTGGAAGATAACCATGAACCACAGTTTGGAAGATAACTAATACCTCTGAGTAAGCTCAGTATAGCCTGAATGGACTCAAAGGAATTACTCTTCATAAGTAGCATTTAGAAGAGATGGAATGCTACCCTAATAGAAGAATAAGGGTGTAATTGTGATAGATAAAGGATGACGTTTGGGCCTTTGATTGAGTAATGATTTGAAAAAAAAAGTAAAAGAAAAGGGATTCATGAATTTTACGGGATTAAAATACCCACGTAAGAGAATCACCTTGGGATGCTATAGAATACGGTTATTGCAGTACAGTATCGCCGCTAAGTGGATCAGGAAAATTACTTTAAATATTCCTTGATATAACGTAAGCCCTAGTGGCAAAGTATTGCATAAGAAGTTTCAGGTTATCAGTGGTATATTGTAGATCAATATTGAGGTGAATCAACAATGGATGGACAAAAGTCATAAAGTATGAGATGAGATTAGGCCGTCATTCTAAAGATGAGTAGTAATGATGAAGCATTAAAGGACTTAAATTTATATATATGGAATAAGCAACGAGAGTAAACTGGGATTTGGTAGCAAACCTCAGCAATGATAAATTAAAGTAAGAGTTATGGAAGTAAATTCATACGGGTGGCTAAACGGACCTATGCGATGAGATAAATATTCGTGAATTCAACAAAGTACCGAGCAAAGAACTTCAGTATACTTATAGATGCCCAAAGGGACATATTATCAAGCTCTACATATGAAGCCTAGAGATTGGGCACACTTACAAGGTCAATATCGTACAGGCTGCATGATGAAAAGTAGCAATAGTTACGAGATTGGAAGGATTCTGACTACAAGTTGTGGGGTGAGAAGGAGGCCTAAGGGGGGAATGCCCTGGGCTTTTGATTTATTCACAGAACAACTGCCTAAATGGCAAGGAGAGTATTAAGGTATTCACAAGAGCTATATAACAACAACAACAACAACAACAACAACAACCCAGTAAAATCCCACAAGTGGGGTCTGGGGAGGGTAGTATGTACGCAGACCTTACCCCTACCCTGAAGGAATAGAGAGGCTGTTTCCGAAAGACCCTCAACTCAAGATAATAAGAAAAACAAAAAGGATAGAATATTAGTTTTACCACAGAGATCATAGAAAAAATAGGAACATAAAATGCAGAAGGAAAAATGCAAAACAAAAATATGGCTAGTATATAGATCCTGCACCGAAAAGTGAAAATAGTAAGACACGACAATGCCCCTAGCTATTTCAGACAAAACCCTACCAAACTAGGCTCACAACAGTACAAAGTAACGCAAGACTCAGCTACCTCCTAGCCTACAACCGTAATATTCGACCTCCATAACTTCCTATCAAGTGTCATGTCCTCAGAAATTTGAAGCCTCGGTATATCCTGCCTGATCACTTCTCCCCAATATTTCTTAGTCCGCCTTCTACCTCTTCTCGTGCCCTCCACAACCAGTCGCTCACACCTCTTTATTGTAGCATCTGGGCTTCTCCTCTGTACATGTACGAACCATCTGAGCCTCACTTCCCACATCTTATCATCAATGGGAGCCACGTGCACCTTCTCCTAAATATCATCATTTCTAATCTTGTGCATCCTAGTGTGCCTGCACATCCACCTCAACATCCTCATTTTTGCTACTTTCATCTTTTGGATATGTGAGTTCTTAACAGGTCAACACTCAGCCTCATACATCATGGCCAGTCTAACCACTGCTTTATAGAACTTATCTTTGAGTGTCGTTGGCACTCTCTTGTCACACAAAACTTCGGATGCTAACCTCCACTTCATCTATCCTACTCCAATACAGTGTGCGACATCCACATTGATCTCCCCTCCCCCGTGTATAACCTAATCAAGGTACTTGAAGCTGCCTCTACTTGGGATAACCTGTGATTCAAGCCTCACATCCACACCCACTTCCCCCGGCTCAGTGCTGAACTTACACTCCAGTTATTATGTCTTCATTCTACTCATCTTGAAACCTTTAGACTCAAGAGTCTGTCTCCAAACTTCTAGTCTCTCATTAACACCGGCTCGTGACTCATCAATCAGAACTATGTCATCGGCAAATAGCATGCACCATGACACCTCCCCTTGAATATGGTTTGTTAATGCATCCATCACCAGGGCGAATAAGAACGGACTAAGCACAGAGCCTTGGTGTAACCCCATTTCAAATGGAAAATGCTCAAAGTCACCTCCAATTGTCCTAACCCGAGTCTTAGTCCCATCATACATGTCCCTAATTGCCATAATATAGGGAACCGACACACCTTTTGTCTCCAAGCATCTCCAAAGAACTTCTCTAGGAACCTTGTCATACACTTTCTCTAGGTGAATAAACACCATGTGCAGATCCTTCTTTCTCTCTCTGTACAGTTCCACCAACCTCCTAACAGGGTGTATAGGTTCTGTGGTAGAACGACCCGGCATGAACCCAAACTGGTTGTTGGATACAGATACTATCATCCTCACCCTCGCTTCAATGACCCTCTCCCATACTTTCATGGTATGACTAAGTAATTTAATACCCCTATAATTATTACAACTTTGGATATCACCTTTGTTCTTATACAATGGAACCACCGTACTCCACCTCCACTCATCTGACATCCTCTTCGCCTTAAAATAACATTAAACAACCCAGTCAACCACTTCAAACCTGCTCTCCCTACACACTTCCAAAATTCCACCGGAATCTCATCTGACTCAGTTTCTCTTCCCCTACTCATCTTATGTATAGCCCCCACAATCTCTTCAACCTCAATACGCCTGCAGTTCCCGAAGTCACGGTGACTCTCGAAATGCTCCAATTTTCCTAGCTCAATATCCCGATCCCCTTTTTCATTCAGAAGTATATGGAAGTAAGTCTACGATCTCCTCTTAATTTGGGCATCTTCCATCAGTATCCTACCATCTTAATCCTCGATGCATCTCACTTGGTCCAAATCCCGAGCCTTCCTCTCTCTCAACTTGGCTGGCCGGAATAACTTCTTCTCCCCGCCCTTTTCCCCTAGTTCTCGTACATACGACTATAAGCCATAGTCTTAGCCTCCGTGACTGACAGTTTAGCTTCCTTCCTAGCTACCTTATATCTCTCCATGCACGCTCGCCTCTCCTCCTCACCTATGCTCCCCACTTATGTTGCCTTCTTCGCTTCCACTTTACCTTGGACTACTTCATCCCACCACCAGTCTCCTTTATGCCCACCAGAGACACCGGTCGAGACCCCTAATACCTCTCTCACAGACGCCCTTATATAGTCTATTATTGTTTACCACATAGTATTTGCGTCCCCACTGCTCCTCCAAGCACCCATAGCCGACAGCCGCCACTCCAACTCTTGGGCTTTATCCTTAGTCAAGGCTCCCCACCTAATTCTCGGTGTTCCCCGAGCAATCAGTTTCCTCCTCTTTAACTTAATACCGACGTCTATCACCAAGAGTTTATGTTGCGTCGCGAGTGTCTCACCTGGGATCACCTTGCAGTCCTTGCACAACCCACTCTCACACCTCCTGAGGAGAAGATAGTTAATATGAGTCTTCGCTACTGCATTTTGAAAAGTAACCAAATGCTCATTCCTCTTTGAAAATCTAGAGTTCATAATCACCAACCCGAAAGCCTTAGCGAAGTCCAACAACATGGTACCTTCTCCGTTCCTCTCCCCAAAACTAAAGCCTCCATGCACCTCGCCATAACCACCTGCGGTCGCCCCAATATGACCATTGAAATCCCCTCCTATGAATAACTACTCGGCAGGCGGAACCTGGCGCACAATCTCATCTATCCCCTCCTAGAAGCATCGTCTAACCTCCTCATCTAGGACCACATGCAGCGCATAGGTGCTAATGACGTTTAGGGTGTACTCACCAACCACCAACTAAATAACCATCAATCTAGCATTCACTCGTCTAACTTCGACCATAGACTCTCTAAGTTCCCTATCCACCAAGATACCCACTCCATTCTTACCTCTCTCGACCCCTGAGTACCAAAGTTTATACCCATCTGCATCATTCGCAGTCGACCCTACCCACCTTGTCTCCTGGACACACGCTATATTGACCCTCCTCTTCTGGAGAATCTTCGCCAATTCTATAGACTTACCCGTCAATGTACCTACGTTCCATGACCCAATTCTTAACCTATAGGAACCCTTGTTCCCTTTACCTCTCTTGCCTCCCGACCCACCCCTTAAACCCTGACCTACCTCCCGCCCCTCCCTCCGCTCCCCCCGAGGACATGACCTCACTCGACCATCCCAGACCATAGCCATTATACCTACGACAGACTAAGGGGAATCACTAATACACCCAAGGCAACAAATTAAGTTAGACAAAGACACTCTACAACTATAAGCGCACTAATATGATGGATAAACAAATAGGAACAAAGATTGCAATAATTTAACTAACACAATAAAAGAAAATGAATAAGGGGAGGTACCAACTCCCGTGAATAGAACCTAGGGATCGTCTTAGTATATACGATAATGTTGCGTCCACCTAGCACGTTCGCATCCAACTCCTGCCGACCCTTGTTGACCCTTATTGGGGTTGTTCCTTTTGTCCGCACATGCACGTCCCGCTCACCGCTAATAGCCACAGTCCTTGACCTGGACTTTGGACATGGTGTATTCTGTATGCTGAGAAACCCGACGCACTGCCCTTGTTCCTGCCAGCTGGAATGCTCTACTACTTTGCGCGTGCACTTCCCTCCCGCCACCAAGAAGCCACAAAAATGCTACCTGTAACAAACAAAACACACCACGGGACCAAGAAAAATAAAGGAATACAGGGCTGCCACTGTTACCACTAATGAACACCGATCTGGTATTGGTCCAATTAGAGTCGTCGGACCGGTCTGACGTCGCCGGAGAACACTGGCGCTGCAAAGACTCATCGGTCAGAGAAAGAAGAAGAAAAGAAGAAAGAAGGAGAAAAGAAGAACAGGGGAGGGGGTTGGGCTGCAACCAGACTAAACAGAAGAAGAAAGAAGAGACAGCGCCGGCGCGGGGACAAGTTATCGGAAAAAATAGTTGCTTCTAGGGTTAAGAGGGAGGAGAAGAAGAAATAGTGGAAAAAAATGAAAAAAGAGGAGGGAGGAGAGAGAGAATAGAGAGAGAGAGAGAGGGGGGAGGGTCGGGGTCACTTACCTAGTCTCCATCGTCGGAGGGTTCGCCGGCAACAGTAACGGTCTGACGTACGTTTTTAAACGTTAAAATCCTATTTCGAGGAAAGAGAAAATTCTGACGTACGTTAAAAGAAAAAAAAACAGCAAAAAAATCCTACGAAATATAACAAGAATTAAGATATTTCATAACATTAAAATTTAGGAGAGATCTATCAATGATGCCGATAATTACTTTTTGGTCTTTTAGAAGTGGAGAATTTCTGTTTTGTTTTATCCCTTAAAAGAAATACAAATTCACAAGAGAAATGAGTTATGAAAATGATAAGAGCATCACTCAACATTCGAGGACGAATGTTCTAATTAAAGGGGAAAATAATGTTACGCCCCTTAATATTATGTCGATATTATGTTCTGCAGTATCATATTACGACAATGTTACGCCCTGCAGTAATGTACATTGAATTTGTAGAAAGATAATTGATATCAGTTCAAGGACAAGATTATTAGGAGATTATAAGTATTATGTTATTTCAAACAAGTGGTGAGTAAATTCGTGAAGGTGAGAGGGGAAACAAGTCAAAAAAAATAAAATTTTCGTCCAAGTTTGGCATGTTGGGATAAAATACGGGCCGAGCATTAATACCTGATATTTATGGACTAGTACCATACAAGGTACTACATGACCATGATAGTAAGATGTATAAAGTGTGTTAAAAAGTGAACAGTAATTTATGTAATTTGAGATAATTCTTAATTATGTGGGCAATTAGTTTATTATTGATTAGTGGCAGATTAACTAATTAATTAAAAATTAGTGTGTGATTAATAAGATGTTGGGATAAGCTAAGAGGCCCAAAACATGGCAGCTCTTGCCTTAGGAAAAGGTGACTCTTAAAGTCACATAAAAGGTGACAAAAATTTGAAGAATTTCTTGTCCAACTAAGCCACAAGTGGAGCCCACCAACCAACAATATTAAAGAAGTGGCCTTACCTTATTAAGGTTGGATCTGAAGCTTATTTATAACGTGATTCCATAGCATCTTCACAAAATCCATGAAATTCCACAGGATCTGAAACTTATTGATAACATGATTCCATAGCATCTTCAAAAAAGCCATGAAATTCCATAGGATCTGAAGCTTATTTATAACGTGATTCCATACAAGATTAGGATCAAATTCAAAAGAGAAATATATCTATCTTTATAGTAACGTGAGTAATTTCAATAAGAATATCATACGAATTTTTTCCTACTTCGATCTGCTATTATGTGTTGTCGCAATTAACGCATGTTAGAGAGATTGTCAAGAGAATCGGCTCAGGTATGTTAAGGCTAAGCTCTTCCTTCATTTTGACATGATCTTGTCGTTACACAAGTTTGATAACGAATTGTATATATATGTATACATGTTACGAGTAGGTCGGGAAGCTATTCCGATCATAGTATATCCATCAGTAGAGGCTTGTAGACATATCATGTCAGTTAGTGTAATATGTTGGGCTTGTAGGCCTTGTATATATATTTGGTTGTTTTGTCAACTGCAATAGTTATGAAGGCCTTGTCGGCCCAGCTTTATATTGATATTTAGTCAGCATTCGCAGTTGTCTTCCAATGTGGACCATGGCCAAAGTATGAAATCATATGTTCAGAGTTCCTTAGTTGCAAGTTGGTATGCAAGGATAGATGAGGCGCCGGGGGCCAGTTTCGCTCCCAGGTTCGGGGCATGACAGTCACCATATCTCATATAGGTCTGATAACACAATGCAACTGAAATTTCGCAATCCAACCTAGCCCATAAACCTTAGAATCACATTTTCACTTTTGAAACATCTACAAGATTAGAATCTCACATTTATACTCTGAATAAGCCCAAACAAGTTGTAACAAACCATACCTGCAACCTCAAATGCAATTACATGATATACCACATAACTCAAACACGTGTAGCGATAACTTCTAATCACAGCAGTTGCTCAAAACAACCGAATATCGATAATAAGCCTCTTATCCAATAAAGCCTCATTTCAACACTTTTGTATACTGCCAATGATAAATGAAACATGTAGAAAGTCAAAACCATTCCTCAGATCAACCATTCGTGAAGCCACTTCTCTTTTGGCAAGGACCATAGCAATTTCTAAGCCGAACATCAATATTATCCTTCCAACATGCTGAAACCAAATCCGTTTGAATTCATTATAGATCCCAACGATCTCATCTAATCCAACATAATTACTCTGGTGACATGACACATCAATACAATCTAAAGCCACAACTCGTGCAATCCGCGCACCAATAAGCAACAATCTGAACATACTCAAATCATAAAAATGACTCAAATGAGAGAGCTGTACTGCAAGCTCACTAGTACCACCACAACACAATGCTGGGAACCTATCACACGTCGTAGAACCAGAACACATGAATTTATCCCACAGGATCATACCTCCGCATAACTTCTCTCCAATGCGCGACCTCATCCAAATGTTGGTCCACATAATATACCTCAAGTCACTATGCTCAAATTGACAACCACGCGCAATTTAATGTCTAGAACCAAAGCAAATCATCATAACAATGGCGAAGCAATTGGCATAACATTACACTCACCCGAAATGACACAACCAATACGCCATCTGCCAAGCAATACCCAATACTCTTCCCACTCGAATTCCACCGAGAGGCCCCAATAAAACCGCACCACATGTGCCTATAACCAACAAATCCTAACACCTCCCAACATGGAAAGATAACTTATAGATCTCCCCAGATCACTAATAAGCTCAATAATAATCGAATCAACACATCCCTCAACAATACAACTCGGAGTCAACCAAGCTGACTCGAATTAGAACACACATCCATATTGGCCTACCAATGAACCCCCTATCAAGGAATTCCTAAAGTTGCTCCTTCAACTCCTTTAACTCCGTCGGTGCCATACGATACGGCGCCCGGCACCAAATCAATACCGAAATCAACAACCCTGTCTGGCGACATGACCGGCAGCAGGAAACACATCCGAAAAATCCCTCACCACCGGAACTGAATCAATGGTAGAAGTCTCTACACTGACATCCATCACGAAGGCCAAATAATAAAGACAACCCTTCCCAACCATCCGTTGGGTCTTCAAAAAAATGAAATCACCCTACTAGGAACATAACCCGTCGAACCTCGCGGCTCAATCTGTGGCAACCCTGGCATAGCCAATGCCGCCGCCTTAGCGCAACAATCTAAAATAACACGACATGGAGACAACTAGTCCATACCTAATATCACACCAAAATCTAGCATACTAAGCAATAAGGATCCACTCGGGTCTCCAAACCTCCAATAGTTACCACAAAGACCGATATACGCGGTCCACAACCACGACCTAACCTATTTATGAGAACTCCCAGTCTCTAAATCCATACAACACGCGAATCACCATATTTGATCCCCACTCCACCATCAAATATACAACACACCTCTAATACCCAATCATCCCATGATAGGTACTCTTATAATTCTTCTGTTCCACCAAGCAAACTCGAATATCAGCAGTCGATCCAATAAGAGAGTACCACAATACTAATGAAGTATCATCAACTCAATCACATTTCCCTTTTTTGAAACGTATACCCTCATCAAGCCACACCAATTAGTAATATCATTTACCTAATCATCTGAAGTTGCTCGTACTGCCTAAGAATTTTATGGCCTTCCTTTCAAAACTAAACTGTGATCTTACACATGCAAATCTTAATCCTACACAACATACCGCATATACCATACCATCCTAGGATAAATATGAGAACTTTATATCCCTTCCGAGCCACAACCAACTACATACTCAATTAGCCAAGAACTTTCCATTGATCCCATCTAGAAGAAAATCATTATACATCCCATGCTCCTCACGCTCGTAGAAAATATACATCTCTAACCATGGTAGAAACCATTAAGAACTCTCTGAATTCCATTTGCACAAAATTAAACCGTCATGACTGAATCCCTCTAACTCAACCAAGCTACGCAGGCCATGAAAACCCAAGAGCCACATTATCTCGCAGAAACTCATTATCTCGTAAACAACCAAAGAACTAATCATATCTTTACCATGTCGATCTGGCCTACTACCAAGCTATCCCATCTATAAAAGTTCCTTCTGATTTACCTTCAACTTGATACTTCTTCTTGCTATAACACCACAATTCCACAACCTAGACTCACCACACGAGACCCAAGCATAAAACCATACCATGTAAGGCTCATAAGTCGTTGGATACTCTCTTAAATATTCCCAAACGCACCACATTCAAAATACCCACCCTGAAGTGACTCCCTGCGAATCCAAAGCCATTACCTTCACCTTCCTGATACTGATATATAGAATCTCATAATGATATAGAAATACCACGAGTCTTGACACCCTCCAATACAAACCTCAGTTTCTAGCCAAATATACAACTTGAAAATCTCCAATTATTACATGTGAAATCTTGAACCCATTAGAACCATTCTCAAGAGTCATCCACTCTACTAAAACATCAATTAGACCGATCAAACAGACCGGACGACCTGTGCTTCAATAGCACTCCAACACCGCAGAATGTAACCTCACCTTAATGCAACCAAGCAACTTCATGTTCTATGCACCGTACATCCTTTACCAATAGCAACTCAAGTCATTCCCTGATTCTCATACGCCCATAAAGCATAACATAACCTTTATTGAAATTTCCTTTACTCGAGCCATCCTCGGTCTCGACCTCCGTAAGCCATAACTGGTTCACCAGTATGCCTCAAACTGGAACCAACATAGTACATAATCGTGCAATCAACTAATCAATAGCAAACTCCCCCATTTGTCTCAAAGCCATAGATCAAAACACTCAATAACTCATAATGCATATACTCTATTACTACCATAATACTATAGTGAGATTAAGCTCAATCCTTCATAAGCTCATGCAACACAGACCTTCTATTACTTCAAATCTTCTGCAAATCTCGCGTTCACCCTTGTAACAGTCAAGCCCGCTCTCTTAAGAGACCCAAATTTAAATCGCAACACATATATTTTACTAGTAACAGAGATCTTCCAACAAATAGCATAAGGATCACACAAACTTTAGAACACTCTACAGGAGATAACCCACCTACTTCGCCTCAAACTAACATATCTTTATACCCTTCTACCATCATAAACATTACGCAGTCACTTAATCTTCCTGAGTCTGAACTCATATCACAACGTGAAATCTACTTCACTTCCCAACTAGGCAACATGAAAAGATCCTTCAACACGCCCATGACTCGGGCTATAACTCATATCACGATGGAAACCAAGCACTGGATAGTCCTTACTACCCACAAGTAAACCCTTCTTGTCTCGTTCAAATCATATGAACACATCTCGCAGTCACATCATACTCATCACATAACTATCCAGTCATCACTTCCCTTAATCGGGACACTATCGAACATATAAATCGAGGAACACACGGTCGCGCAATCAACAACTTAGGGCTCAAGCTACAGGCAAGGCCCGACCTCAAGTTCTCTAGAATGGCGTAACATCAACAGACAGAAATCATATCTCGCCCCTCGATTAGGGAATTACAAGATGTCAATGCACAGCTGATACCGAGTGCTCATGCGCGCAAACGATAAGAATTCAAGAATGTGAAGTTTTTCTTAAAGGTTCTGCAGCCTCCCGAGGATAAGTACAGACGTCTCCAAGTTTGGGTTTGAAAACGAACGATTCTTCAAGTTTGGATTTGAAAGAACGAAGATTAAATGAGTGCTTCGATTTTACTGGCCATGTTTGGTGTTTCAGATTTGAAGAGCAAAAAGGAATGATCAGCAGGATTCTCGGGTGAGGAAGCGAGGAAAGATAATTTGGTGAAAGATTTTGCGATCTTGCACTGATTTGTGCAAGGTTCCATGACTGATGGAGGTTGAAAGGAAGAGAGAAAAGATTAAGTTTTGAGAAAGAGGGGTGGCTAGTCTTGGGAGAAAATGATTAGGGTTAGAGGTTGTCTCCAGGTTTAAAACAGGAGATGGAACGGAAGCCATTGAATCATTGTGATCAACGGCTCTGACATTTCAGAGATAAAAACATTTATTGGGAAAAAAGTGCGACCATAGGTTCTCTTTTAATCCAACTACAGAGACAATTCACTGTTGGAAAAATTTGTTAAATTGTGAAATTATTGATCATTTAGATTAATGGTCCGGATGAAGTGTGTTTCTTGTGTGTGTTTGAGATCGATGATGTGGCATGTTGTGATTGATTCAAATGTGATGGCATGGATTGCCATAGTGGAAAGAGGGGTGGACTTGGACTGGTATTTCTGGATTACGCTTGGGTATTGGGCTGGTTTTGATTTATAGAATGGCCAATTGGTGTTTAATTGAGAATTCCTATTAAAGTAGTTAACCTTTTTTGATCCCCTTTATAATTAAATTAAATAAGCTTAATAATTTTCAATAAAATATAGTAAAATTATAATTATTATATATATTACTAACTAATACAATTAATTGTTTATAAATACTTTATTTTTCGAATTATAGCATTAATTTCAAATTATTAAAATAGTAGTCTAATGAACTAGAAATTAAGGAGTAATTCGTAAAATTAATTATAAGGCATATGTGATGTATGTAAAAGTTATTTTAATAATATTACAATAGTAAGTATATTTGTAATTACATAATACTAATACTAAGTGATTAATTTCAAAAATAATACTTAATGAATATGTAGAAATAGGTATTTATTAATATAAAATACTTTCAAAATATTTATTGTAAATTATTAAGTATAAGTAAATTAATTTAAAATGGGGGGTCAAAATTGGTCGTCAACACAATGTACTTTGAATTATAGGGTGATCCATCTACAAAATTAAATATCTACAACTCTAGTTTCTAACCTATTAAACCGTTCATCGATACGACATCGGAGTAGAGAGATATTCATATTTTCGCGAGACTGCGCAAGCAGCTCTCTTGGGACCTACAAAGTCGGTGTAAAACTCCAGCTTGTATATAAGTCAATTCTAAGTCATTTTAAATCATTTTTTTCTCGACCAAAACAGTTCCTAAACCCTCCTAGATGCTCTCCAAGGTTTCCTCCATGGTCCTAAAGTAAATCCAAATATAAACCACGCAAGTTCGGCGTAAAGAATATCGTGGTTACTATTAATTCCCTTTCCTTCTCATTGTGACGACTTAGGAATTTATTTGCTGTTGAAGTGAGTTAAATAACAGAGGGTTCTTGATATATTTGAGGTATGTTTCATCTTCCATAACCTAATCTTAAGTTTGTACAAGTGTTGGGTTGAATTTTGTT
This sequence comes from Nicotiana sylvestris, assembly GCF_000393655.2. Lineage (NCBI taxonomy): Eukaryota > Viridiplantae > Streptophyta > Magnoliopsida > Solanales > Solanaceae > Nicotiana > Nicotiana sylvestris. The sequence continues at coordinate 67,290 of NW_027184369.1, forward strand.
GGAGGATTCTTGAAGAAACTAGTAACTATGAAACTTGAAGTTAAGTTATATTGTGTGGGTTGTGTTTACATATTTTAATATAATAAATGGAATTGTAAAGGTATTGATATCATGGCGAGGATGAGGGAAAGTGAAGATGAAGATCATTGTGTTAGAACATGTTGAATTGGAGCTATAAAAGACCCTATGAAGTTATGCATATAAGTTGTTCGATAAAATGAGTGTGAGGACTTGTGCAACAATTGTAACTTCGTTGATAAGGTATGTTAAGGCTATCCCTTCTTTCCTTTTGGCATGATCCATATGGTACAACGAAATGAGCAAACACGCAACTTTCACGAATGACTCTACTCTTAGAAGTACTAGGGTTGCCTATGTTCTTGATTCCCCATATGTCCTATTATCATATTGTTTGTTCATGGGTCTCAGAAAATATGTAACTTGATAATATTTATTTGTGATTTTAACCGAAGACATATTGATCTTATGACATTCCGAGAGATCTTATTGACTTACTTCATTATGTATTGCATTTATTTATACATGTATATTGACACATGACCAGATTGCATTATATACGCATATATTATATGTATATGGGGTATGGAGAAAGGTTATGGCATTATATATGCACCACCACCTGATCAGTTGGCATACGTTGATGATTTCGCCAACTAAGGCCGAGATGATATTATGAGATGCCCTCAGAGGCTTGATAATGTTATGTACGTATATACCTATGCATGATATGACATTTATACACATATGCATGATATTATAAATGTTTCATAATTCGTAGAGCTATTCTGACTTGCAGGTTGAGTTCTTTATTCCATATTTCTTTCATGTCTTTTATATACTAATTTTTTTGCCTTACATACTCGGTACATTATTCGTACTAATGTCCCTTTTGATGGGGACGCTGCATTTCATACCTGTAGGTCCTGATAGACAGCTGGATAAACCTTCCTGGTAGACACGATCAAACATCAGCTTGGTTGTCCATTGAAATATGTTGACCTTACTTGTGATATCCCTTCTTGAAAGAGTTCTCCAATAGTTACTTGGTTTGACATAATCTTTTCTCATTAGCTGTTAAGCAAAAGATAAAAGTGTGAGACCTGTTTTGATGCCAATTGAGATTACAAGAGGGGAGGTGAATTGTCAATTTTTCTTTTTGTATCCTAATTAGTTGACTAGTTTATTAATTAGACGGATGAATGTAATAATGGAAATAAATAAAGTGAAAGTAAAAATGCAGGAATTAAAGACACCAGAATTTTATACTGGTTTTGATTCAATGTGAATTCTACGTCTAGTCCCCTTAGGTCGCAAGGGTGTTCTCTTTCAGTATTTGAAATTTCTCAATACAAGAGAGTTGATGTAGTTATACACCAACAACTTAGTCACTATGTTATGTTTCGCTTCTTGATACAATGCCTCACCAATGATTTTCTCTCTTTCTTTTCTCCCTAGTTACATAGTAGATCTAGAGTAGACTACAATATTTGTTAGGAGTAGAACAAAAACATTGATAGTGGTTCGATCAAAGTATGTCCATTCCAGGCTGGTACAGTGAGTATTAATACTCTGTGAGGTCTTCTTGTCTTGTAAATCTTAATAGATTGCAAACCCAAGAGAGTTGATCTCAGAAGGAATCGTGGATTGATTCTTTCCAAGAATAGGATATTGCTTCTGTTGATTTGCCTTGACTTGTGGTCTTGATTATATTTTTCCTTTGTTGAGCAGATATTCCCCTTATTTGAAGTATCAAATCAAACCCCTTGATTCCGGCTTCGATTGACATCCTTAGATGGAGGAATCTCCAGTGCATAGTTTTGTGCCCTTGATTTCCTTTGATTGAGGTCTTCCTATAATCTCCTCCTTGATCTTCTACCAAATCCTTGATTGATTTTGCCTTTGATTTTCTTCTACTCCTTCCTTTTTTGTCTTGATTTTTTTATGCTTCCTTTCCACTGCTTAAGGAGTATTTCAGCACATAAAGATTAATGTGTTCTTTTGCATCATTAAAAAAAATACAGATGTAACAGGGTTGACTTTGTTAATATCAGGTTTGGATTATATTCTAAGAGTGGTATAGATCTGTTGTGTCATTTGGGACTTTCATGCAAACTTTAAGGTCAATCCGAGTGGATTTGATATAGTTCAGTATGAGATTTAGAAGTTGAAAGTTCATTAGTTCATTAGGCTTAAATTGAGGTACAATTCGTAGTTTTCTGTTGTTTTGTGTGATTTGAGGCCTCGAGTAGGTTCATCTCATGATTTGGGATTGGTTTGGGTGAGTGGATAGGGTCCCGAGGGTCTTCGGTGAGCTTCGGATGGGTTTCAGATCATTTGGGGTGATTTTGGAAGCTTAGTTCTTGTGTTTTTGCACATGCGACACTTGGTCCATAGGTGCGACTCCGTAGAAGCGGACATTGGACCACAGATGTGGTGTTGATTGAACTGAAAGCTTCAGGTATAGTAAAGAGGAAAGATTTAGCACAATGGTCATAATGTTGGTGAATTGAGACAAGTTAGACGGTACTTCACTTTCAAGAAAGTTGTAGCGCATGTTTAAGTTCTGAAGAATGAAGAGATTGTAAGTAAAATGAGTAGATAATATTGACTAAGAACAAGAAGGAAAGAAAAACAACTTATCAAAATACAGTGTCGTGGAAAGCCATTGCCTTGAAAGAGATTCTGGCCCGACTGGTACAAATCGTTAAGATCGGTCGCTCCCCAAGATTTCACAACACCTCCAAACACGTGCACTCATGACTGGATGTTTGAAATTTGCACAAAACAATTTCTCATAATTCGAAAGGTGTTTTTTATGTGTTGGATAATTCGCAAAGAAGGCTGCCTTTTATAGGAAAAGCTGTTGGACAGTTACAGATAAAAAAATTAATTTGTAGCTGTTACAGAAATTAACATGGAGTTGTTACAAAATTAACCACAACTGTTACAAGAATTAAACATAGCTGTTATAGAAATTAAAGCATGGCAGTTACAAAGAAATAAATGGAACGTTACAAAATTCAATTCAAAGAGAATGAATTTGGACATATCCTGGTAAGCTCAAAAATGAAGAAATAATTTTAGCAAAACGAGATTTCAAATAGGCGTCACGTATATCTCGTGCGCAGGGGGGAAAATCGACCCGTTTTGCCTTCAGGAGCCATTTATCATGTGTACGAGACCACTCCCTTTACTAGCTCTTTACAAGCTTAACAAAGAGCAATTCAATATAAAGAGAAGGAAAAAACTTTCCACCACAATGAGGGACACTTTGTCTTTCACAAAAGACAAATAAGGAAAGAAAGAAAAGGGACCACAAAGAGATCTTTGGCTTTGCATTAACAAGAATAAAAATACCAACAGAGATTACTCACTTGCTTAGGAATTTCTATTCCCGGAAAGATTGACAGAGTTCAAGAAGGAAAGATATCAAATAAGAGGTAAGATACTTCCATCTAACGTCTTGTCTTTCAGATTCAAACGAGTTACTCTTTGGTGCTTAAAGTTATGTTTACCGTGAAAATGGTAATAACAATTAAATTTGATTTAGTGGCTCTAAAAATATGTGATCTATTTTTATGCTAGTTGTTAGGTAGTAGATACTATTTGAAAGACTTAGAAATAAAATAAGAGCTTAAGAACGAGGTGTTAATCAAACTGAATCGTTGCAAATCGGGGCCTTAAGCTTGCCTATTCGAGGGCCTCGAGGTCGAGTCTAAAGCTCGACTGGGAGCTATCGAAGGCAGTCGATGGCGAATAACAGTTACAAATAGATCAAGGGCGGCTCTTTATGGCCAATAATAAGCAATAAATGATGAACAATGAATAGAATCACAATAAATACGAGCAATAAATGAAGTAATAAGGTCAAGAGAATGTGCTAGAGAGCAGAGACAATGTTTTTGTATATTTAGTATGGAGCAACAGATGTTTACAAAATGACAAGGATCTCGTTTATATAAGAGAGGGAATCCTAACATAGTAAGTGTACATTTATTACAAAGATATGGAGATGGGACATCTAACTAATGTCATGATACGGCTCAGACTAGCTTGACATATTTTGTAGACTCTAGCTTCACACCTTTGGAACTCCCCATTTTCTTCCCATAACTGTTGATCCCATACTGCCCCAAGGTCGAGCGTCGATGTCCCTCGTGGGGTAATACTCGACCGTGATTTCGAGCCTTCGAGATGTTATAATGATGGAAAATTGGACCCTCCGATTTTACCGTATACAGATAGTCCCCGCATTTCTTAGAGTAGAATGATAAGAAATGACCTTTATAACCATCTTTTCGAATTTCCTGCGATAATGTTATACTGATGGCATCATACTCATGACATAGGATTTTGTGACAACTGATATGTATCGTCATTTCAACTTTCTAGAGTCATTAAAAGCACTACCATTTCTTCTTCTTCAAAGCGGTAATGTCACTGTCAGATCAGCTCCCAAGGATGCATTAAACGCGCCTGTTATTACGTCTTTCAATGATAATGATGGTGCTTGTTGGTTACGCTAACGTCCCTCCTATAAATGGGGGCCTCCTGGAACCACTTTTTGTTCAAGTGTTCTTCAATCAACCTTGCTCGCATTTCTTCTTTCCATCCTCATCTGCTGTCATTTCCCATGTCTCAGGCCCGTGGCCTTAAAGCTGTCTGGTGGCGTTCTCATCAGTTATGCCATGGTTTTTTCCCGAGGCTTTTCCCTGTCGAGCGAGACTATGCCAACTTATTGTTGTTGTTGTTGTTGTTTTTGTTGCTGCCATTGGCATGAGACGAGGAGATATAGGAACAATTTCTCCTGACTCAAGAAGATAATTGGACTTTACACCGCTGCTCACGAGGGAGTTCAGACTATACACCGCTGCTCACTCCCCCGATTACCTGGTATGGTGCCTCACTCCATTTGATTTCCGTGGAGTGAGGTGGTACTATCTACTAACTGTTGCATCTCACATCAAGGTAATGTCCCAAGAAATGGCTTTACAATAGTAGTACTAGAAAAATCCATACTAGCCAAATTTTTCACCCAGCCACTTCTTCGTTTCTTTCTGCTTCTTCTGCATCACTTTGCTCTTCTCCACCACTTTCCTCTTCTTATCTTCGCCCTCGGAGATATCATTCTGGAGGACCGAGATGAGGCTCCCAGGGAGATGGTGCTCGAAGATTCTTCTGCCGAGGGCTCATCCTTGAGAATAGGCTAGGCTCTAGGCTTTTATTATATGTGTACCTTTTTGCTTCTTTGTTTCTATGTAAGGACCACTCGGGGGATTTTGTAATCATATATAAGGACCACTCGGGGGATTTTGTAATCATATATAAGGACCACTCGGGGGCTTTTGTAATCGAATGCTTATGAATGAAAAATGTTCCTTTAATTTGACTTTGATGCATGCTATTTTCCCTTTATTTATGCTTGTGTAGAATCTAAGTGCATGACCTCATCGGTCGGTGCAAATATCGAGCCCATGTTGGGCTGATAAACTCAGATCATTGGAACCCAGACTTCGAGTTGAATGAGAGCAGGGCTTCGAACCCCCAAATCGAGATTTAGCCTTTAGACCCTGCGATAATCTTCGAGGGGGGATTCGCTAGGAAGCTCGAGAATGGAGACTGCCTTTAGGCTTTTGAGGGAAGTCCTCAAGTGAGGGTAAACTCGGGTCGTACGGAAACTTGTCTTAAACTTAGTGTATATAGCCTTAAGGCATTGCAGATAGATCCCGAATGAGAGACCGCCCGAGTTTAGATGGTATCCCTAGGCCAAGCCCATACGAATAGAGTTTAAAGTGCTTATTTTTCTCGTTGAGAGGAGCCTTCAAAACTGGGTACCATCTCAAGTCTTGTAATGACGTCGATGGCCCCTTAGAGAGATCCCTAAGATCGGGTACAATCTCGGGTCTGGCGATGATGCTAGAGGCTTCCTAGAGCCTAACTTCTTTTTTATGGAGGTCCTCGAGATCGGGTACCATCTTGGGACTTGTAGTGATATTAATGGCTTCTTAGAACCTTTCTTCTTTTTATTGGAGGTCCTCGAGGTCGGGTACCACCTCGGGACTTGTTTGGTGCGGGGGTCTCCGAGATCGGGTACCATCTCAAGACTGGTGATGATATCAAAGGCTTCTTGGAGACTAACTCCTTTTTGAAGTAGGTCCTCGAGGTCGGGTACCACCTCGGGACTTGCTTGGCGTCGGGGTCTCCGACCCCGAAATGTCATACGGCGCTTGTCAAATGGGAGACACGACTATAAAGTGACCGAGGTAGTCCTGCCGGCACAGCTTCCCAAAGCGATTTCGGCCAACATTGTAATCGGCCTCTAGGGAAGGCGGATTGTCGTAGCTTTTTCCATATATAGGGATGCTTCTTCCCTTTTGGAGATTCCCTCATTCTGAGAAGTTACCCTTTTTTCCTACGTTAGGCTTTTCATTATTTCAGTACTGATGCTTTGGTCTAAATTCCTGGTCCAGTTCTCCAATTTTGTTGTAGTTATGACTGCTACATCAGGATATGCTTGGCAGGGAGGAGAGAGTTCCGCCCCCGATTCTCGCCTTCTTGGCTCGGAATATTTTGCTTCGACATGGGACTTTTCACTAGAAAAGTACCTTGATGCCCAGGACCAACGGGAGCATATCTTGGAGTTCACTTCTTTGATAGGAGAGGGACACCTTGAGTCGATGAGGAAAGACTGTGGATGGGGGGAAAGGTGGTAATATAGGTACCTTCCCCGGATAAGAGTATTACGGACCGTGCTGAGGGATTTCTAAATGTGTTCATGTACCCTTTCACATTGGTCCCCCTTGATAGGGTTGTGCTTGACTTCTGTCGAAAGTATCGGGTTACCTTGGCCCAGATTCACCCATCATTTTGGTGGATAATATTGATAGTGAGGTTCTTTGCGGAGAAGGCAAGGCTTGAATTTATGCTTAGCCATCTCATCAGACTATACTGGCCTTTTTATCCTCGAGGTCTGCTAACTTACGATACTGGTCGGCCACGCCTTTCGTTGTAGATGATGAAGAAGATGAGGATCGGGAGTGGATGAGTCGATTCATCCGAGTAAGAACTGCAAATATTATTCCCATGGAGTTTGCGTCGTTCCCTGAGGAATGCAATTATACACGTAAGTGGTACACTCGTGCCTTCACAGTTCTTCAATTATGGTGAAGGGGTGTTCCATAAGTGTGCCTTCTTTTCTTTTTCTACAACGCTTTTGTGGATGCAGGGCGAGGTTCCCGATCTGTCGGATTGGGTTTGGAAATTGGCGACCCACTCGTCTCACAATGAGCGTAAGTGGAGAGCTTTATCTAAGGATAGGTGGGAGGCAAAATACCACAGTATGTGTTGTGCGATTTGTTCCCTTCTTTTAGTTGAAAAATCACTTTCTCTTTCTACGTGCTAACCCTATTATTGTAGTCATCGGGGAGCTTTATGAGGTGAGGTCGTGTCCCCTTGGGGGGAAGAAGGATCGCTAGCTTCTGGGCTAAAGAATGATAACAATAAGCAAGAGATACCTTTGCAGGGCAATGGCACTCGAAGTAAGGGGAACTTGGACCCGAGGCCAAAAGTGGAAGTATTGATTAAGCCTACTGCATCCATGATTTTTGGTTTCGAAGAGGCAGCTTATACTCCGCCGTCGTCTTCTTTTTTCGTCGGAGGTACTTTGATGGATACTCGAAACCCGGGATCATATGTACTGAGCGACCGTGCCTCAGCTAGGGTTGACTATTTTGGAGCTGAGGGAACTAGGTTAGTATATGTGCACTCGACCTTCGAGGAAGTGCAACGACTTAACTCTGTGGTGAGTTTTTGGCATAGACCTTTCGAGTTTCGTGCCTTCCCTTCCTTACTGAGTTTTCTTTTGTAGGCCTTAGATAAGCTTAAGTCTGAGTTGCTTCGCCGTGAGGCTAGGCTGCGGAAAGCTCTGGCCGAAGAGAAATCCCTGAGGCTCCTTTGCGATAAAAGGGAATTCAAATTGGCGTTCTTACGGTATGAGGAGAGCTGGAGCTTGAATTATGAGAGCTATTTGAAGGAGCATGTAATTTTTGTTCCGAGCGAGTGTGTGTTTCTCCTTCTAACTCCTGAAGCTAATGTTTCATTTATTTCAGTTTCAGAAAAAGGTGGAGGGCTTGGAGCACCTTCGGGACGAGTTTGGCCGAGCCAAGCGCAAGTATGATGAGCTAAAGGCTCAGGCGGAAGCTCAGGCTTCAACGGAGGAGGGTGCTTTGGCTAAAGCTTCCACCCTTGAGGTTCAACTTTGCTTAGCTCGTGATAGCATCTTGGCTCGAACAGAGACGATTACAAAGCTCGAGATTGAGCTCTCAAAGATAAAGGTCGAGGTTGTGGATGCCCGAGCTAAAGTTGTAATGAGTCGAACTAAGGCTGACCAGAAAGTGGCAGTTTATTTGAAGGACGTTGCCGATGCTCAAGCTAAGCTGACAAAGATCCTTGACCAAGGAGATAGGAGCAAATAATACTCTCGGTGTAATTCTTGGAGGAAAACCCTCGAGGAGATCCGCGCTAAGGGATTTGACCTCTCGGAAGAGTTTACGCAGGCGAGGGCGGATGAGTGTGGTACTTGATTTCTTCTATCTGACGCTGAGGATAGCGAAGGTGAGGCCAACAGGCCATAGATCCTAGGGGAAGTGTAAATTTTTCTTTCTGACTCTGCATATAGCATTCTCGAAGCGCGTTTGTAAATGGAGCTTGTATTTTTTTGCATGTATGTATAAGAAAGAAACCTTGCAGTTTTGTTACTCCTATATTTCTTTTGCCTTGATTTTAGCCGGATGAACTTGTCTTTGAGCTGAGGGGAATCCTTAAATTCACGATATGTCCTTGAGGCTCATTGGGCTGGCCCGTAGGCTCTTACGCACTTTTGCTCTTGGGCATATTTAGGCCAACTATTTTGGACTCAGTCCCTTAGCCGGGCATCGACTCGAGCTTATTTGACCCTCAAGCTATCGAATTTTAGGTTGGCGATAGTGGCTCTTACGCTTTTGGTCGATGCGACCTTTTAGTGTATGTGGGCTGGCGATAATGGCTCTCACGCTTTTGGTCGATGCGACTTTTTAGTGTATATGGGCTGGCAACAATAGCTCTTACGCTTTTGCCCTTAGGCATATTTAGTTAACTGTTTTGGGTTTAGTCTCCGAATCGAGTTACGACTCGGGCTCATTCGACCCTTAAGTTTTTGAATTGCTAGCTGGCCCTTAGGATCTTACGCTTGGGTTGGTACGACCATTTATATATGTGGGTTGGTGACAGTGGCTCTTACGCCTTGGGTCGATGCAACCTTTTATGTAGGCTTTATTATTCCCTCGATAAGGATTTTTTGACATAGTGTTTTCCTGGCTCTTCGACGGTCTAATAAAAAACCTCGATTGTGAGTCGTTATATGGCGATGATCGAGCACCTCGGGAGGTTTGGCTCGGAGGCTGAGTATCTTGAAGCCGGTGTTTAGGAACTGACATGGTTGAAGCTCTTTTACCTATATCGAGGTTACCCTGTTTAACCGGTTCTTTTCGAAGTATATTCGAAGTAATTGAAGGCCTGTGATTTATTGCAACAGTCAGGCGTCCCCGAGTCGCGTTAGTTTGGCTGGTACAGCCTTGTGACCGGAGTCATTTTTGTTCGGTCGGAGTCTTTAAGTCCCGAGTGAAGTAGTTTCGGCATCTATATCGAGGGTATGCCTTCTTAGGGGTCTTACAAGTTCGATATATAGCAGAAACTTTGAGATCGGGTTTATGCCTTTAGTAAGGTCTTACAAGTTTTACATGCCTTTGAGGTCTTACAGTTTGGATTCTTGGTACAAGTATTGTATATGCCTTGCTTGAGGTCTTACAGATATTGTTGTTGCCTTATGTAGGTCTTACGAGACCGAGGCTGCCCGCATATGGCCTTACGACCTCGGGTTTTGATAAGTCGATGGAGGTGGCGTTTGACGGCAGTCCCCGAGTCGTCAAGGGTTTCTTAACTTGGGAGCCATTACTTGTAAACTTGGTATTGCCTCATTCAAGGCTTAAAATTTTGGAATTTCCGACCCGGAGGTTATTTGAGTTTTTGATGCCAGTCCCCGAGTGTCCAGTTCGTCTTTTGGATTTGGAGCCATTTTGTGATCTTGTTGTTCCCTCATTGAGGGCTTACAAGCTCAAAGCTCCGACCCGGGGTTCGTGTTGTTGTGAGTTGTTGACGCCAGTCCCCGAGTGTTCGGGTCGTCTTTTAACTTTGGAGCCATTTTTTGCAAATAATGTCGAGCTTTCTTGACACGCAAAATGCTTTTGTGAAGTATTCTTTGATTACTTGGTGTAAGTATACATATCTTTGTTGCTTAAGGGATCAGTTTTTCTATACGGACACGGTTTGTTAGACCGTTTGGCCCAATACGTTATCTTCCTATCGAGACCCCACTTTATGCGTCTTGGCTTTCTACGAGTAGGTGACCTTCTAGGGGGATGCCCCTCAGTATTCAAGGTTGATTGAAAAGGAAGCCTTGAATACTTGTTGAGTCTTTCTTAGGTAGCATATGGATGTTGCCTCGTTAAAAACCTTGCCGGTAAAATCCTTTTCGGGATAAAAACCCAGGCGAAGGAAAAGAGTGCAATGCGTGCTTTTGAAACCTAAGGCCTTCGAGTTGGAGAGTGATTCGGTCGTTTCAATCAGATACCTGCACTCAAGTTAGTGTAGAATATAATTGAGAGAGAGAAGAAAACGGCCATACCTTAGTGTAGAAGGTGTCGGTGATGTTTCGAGCCCTGATATATTTTAGTTGCTTTTGATGAGGATGCAGTATGGTCCCCTACTTTGTTTAGTTGGGATAGCCGGGAGTGTAGTTTGTTATTGTCATATTACTGCTTGTTTATCCTTCGACTCCCTCGAAGGTGGAGGTACCAGTGTTGGGGCCACATCGTGTATCGTGAACATTTCTTTCATCGCATGTTGTTCCCCGTAGACGGTCTTAATCCCATCCTTTGTAGGGAATTCCATCATTTGATGGAGGGTGGATGGTACTGCTCTCATACAGTTTATCCACGACCTTCCGTGCAAGGCGTTGTACCTCATGTCTCCCTCGATGACATGGAATTTGGCATTTTGGATCGTGTCGGCCATGTTGACTGGAAGGGTGATTTTCCCTTTTGTTGTTTCGCTCGCCATGTTGAATCCGTTGAGGACTCGAGAGGCGGGTAAGATTTGGTCAAGCAGTCTGAGCTGCTCTACCACCCTCGTTCTGATAATGTTGGCTGAGCTACCTGGATCCACAAGTACACGTTTAATCTGAAGTGTATTTACAAGAAAAGAGATTACCAGTGCGTTGTTGTGGGGCTGGGACAAGGTCTCAATGTCTCCGTAGTTGAATGTGAGGGCATCCTCGGGTATGTAATCCTGAGTTTGCTTTTCTCTAGTGATGGATATTTTTGTTCTTCTCATTATGGGCTCTTGTGGGGCATCAATGCCTCCCAAGATCATGTGGATGACATGTTGTTGCTCATTCATTTCGATCTTCTTGGCCGCCTCTCTTTCCTGGAACTGGTTTTTGGCCCGATCGTTGAGGAATTCTCGGAGGTGACCTTTATTGAGTAGTCTGGCCACTTCCTCTCGGAGCTGGTGGCAGTCCTCAGTCTTGTGGCCATGCGTGTTGTGAAACTCACAAACTAAGTTATGATTTCTTTGCGAAGGATCTGATTGCATAGGCTTGGTCCACCTGGCATCTCTAATTTTAGTGATGGCGAACACGATGTCTGATACATCTATGTTGAAGTTGTACTCTAACAAGTGAGGTGCCTCCATTGGCCCCATGTTCCTGTCAAATCCGGCTCTGTTGATGAATCCCCGAGGGTTTTGACCTCAGTCCATCTTTCGGTCATTGTGAGGTATTTTACGCCTCGGGGTGTTTCTCCTGTTGTCGGTGTATGGCTGGTACCTTTCTTTGTTTGGTTTTGGCTCCTTCGCCAAAATCCTGCTTGGGCACACCGAGCCCGAGGGGGCTCCTAGTTGGTCATCTTCAGCCTTGATTTTTGATTGGAATCGATTGTGAATTTCCGACCAGTTCACAGCAGGATATTCGACCAGGTTCTGTTTTAATTGCTTTGAAGCCACCGAGCTTCGCTCATTCAGACCTTGAGTGAAGGCCTGCCTGCCCAGTTGTCGAAGACTGGTGGTAGTTCCATTCGTACCATTTGAAAGAGAGATTCGAACTCTCGCAACATCTCATTCTCCCTCTACTTAATCTTGAAGACGTCGAATTTCCTGGTTGCTACCTTGATGGCACCTGCATGTGCCTTTATGAAAGAATCTGTCAGCATGGCAAATGAATCTATAGAGTTGGGAGCTAGGTTGTGATACCACATCATGGCCCCCTTCGAGAGTGTTTCCCCGAATTTCTTTAGTAAGACGGACTCGATCTCGTCGTCCTTTATGTCGTTGCTCTTCACTGCACAAGTGTAAGCGGTAACGTGCTCATTGGGGTCTGAGGTCCCGTTGTATTTTGGAAGGTCTGGCATCCTGAACTTCTTTGGAATAGGTTTTGGAGCCATTTCCTCTAGGAACGGCCTTTGTATGAACTTCTTCGAATCCATACCTTTCAGGATCGGGGGTGCACCCGGAATTCGGTCGACCCTAGAGTTGTAGGTCTCGACCTTTTTATCGTTGGCTTCTATCCTCTTCTCGCCTGATTCTATCCTCTTTGTGAAGTCCTCGAGCATATTTATGATGGCGGGGTCGGCTACGGACCCGTTGTTGCTTGACCTCTCCGGTACCTGCTCAGTCGGGGGAGCCGTCCCCGGCGCAACCGTGCTGGGATTTTTCTGGTGACTTTACAACTGGGCAATCATTAGTTGTTGTGCTTGCAACATTTCAAAAATAACGTGAAGGCTAACCTCCCGTTCTTCCCTAGTCGGGGTTCTCTGGGCTTCTTGTTGGTCTCCTTGGTGCACGCTCCTATTAGTGTGGGAGCTTACATAGACGTGTTGAGCATCGTATGAGACCGCGTCCACGGAGATTGGTTTTAGCACATTCTCAGGGTTTTGTGGTGGTACACCAGCACCTGGAACATCTACGCCATTTTCTCCGCAGTTCTCAAGATTGTTGTTTACTGAGTCGGACATTTTGACCTAAAATCGAAGATCTTGGACAAGAAAAAACGTGCAAGATAACTTGTGTTATGTAGTTAAACCAACAAGAAAATAATCACTATTATTTTTATCCCCACGGTGGGCGCCAAACTGTTTACCGTAAAAATGGTAATAACAATTAAATTTGATTTAGTGGTTCTAAAAATACGTGATCTATTTTTATGCTAGTTGTTAGGCAGTAGATATTATGTGAAAGACTTAGAAACGAAATAAGAGCTTAAGAACGAGGTGTTAATCAAACCGAATTGCTGCCAATCGGGGCCTTGAGCTTGCCTATTCGAGGGCATCAGGGTCGAGAAGCTCGGCTGGGAGCTATCGAAGACGGCCGATGGCGAATAACAGTTACAAATAGATCAAGGGCAGCTCTTTATGGCCAATAATAAGCAATAAATGATGAACAATGAATAGAATCACAATAAATACGAGCAATAGATGAAGTAATAAGGTCAAGAGAATATGTTAGAGAGCAGAGAGAATGTTCTTATATATTTAGTATGGAGCAACAGATGTTTACAAAATGACAAGGATCTCCTTTATATAAGAGAGGGAATCCTAACATAGTACATGTGGAAATATTACAAATATATGGTGATGGGACATCTAACTAATGTCACGATACGGGCTCAGACTAGACTGACAGATTTTGTCGGCTCTAGCTTCACACCTTGGGAACTCCCCATTTTCTTCCCATAACCGTCGATCCCATACTGCCCCGAGGTCGAGCATCGATGGCCCTCGAGGGGTGAGACTCGACCGTGATTTCGAGCCTTCGAGACGTTATAACGATGGAAAATTAGACCCTCCGATTTTACCGTATACAGGCCACATGTAATTCCAAGCCACCGGTAGAAATGTGAAGAACCATTCCAAAAATCCAAGATTGCGGAAGAGACTTCAATTATATAGGATTTGAACTCGAGCAACACTGTCATGTCTGTCTCATTTTTAAGAGTTTCAGCGGCAAGTTGAAGCAACATATGAAAATGATATCAGAATATTAGATTTGCAATCATATTGTGTACTTTCTTAGTTTTGTTTGATAGACTTGTGCTTACAGATTGGGCTAATCCTCTTGAAAACAAATTAGCTCGTTACATTTATATTAAAATCTTTTCTATTTGTTAAAGCATATAATGGAAAGCTAAAGCATCAGGTGCATTCAACTCTATTTGTCCGCAATAGCTAGGGCCATTGCGGACATCCACATTTCCATCTCAATCCACATCCATAATTTCTTTGATCTCACCTGCAAGCATCTTCTCGGCCATGCTGTCTTCAAGTAGTCTCGAAATAGCTCTCCTCAACGATAGTGCTCCATAGCTTGGATTGTATCCTTCCTTAACCACCCTATTTCTAAACCTCTCTATCACTTAAAGTTCTCTCTCTTTATTTTTCAACCCCTCAAATACCTCCTTAAAGCATGATATCAGCTATCTCCTTCACCTCTAGATTAGTGAGCTGACAGAATACAACCATCACATCCAATCTGTTCAAGAACTCTGGCCTAAAGTACTGTTTTAACTACTCAGTCATCAAGCTCTTGAAACAGTTTTAACAGTTATCCTTCTCATCATTATCCAGATCAAAACCTATATGACAGCCTCCTTTCTCTATCACACTGCTTCCAACATTTGATGTCATGATGACCAGAGACGGATCTAGAGAAAAGGATACGGGTTCCCGTGAACCAAGTAATTTTTGCATAGACCCTGTATTTGTACTAAAAATTTATTAAAAGTATAAGAATATTTAGTTTGGAACCCAGTTCGTTGGTCCAGTTATCAAATAGATTAACTTGAGATTGTTGTAGGAACTCATAAGCTTAAAATTCTGAATCCGCCTCTGATGATGGCAAGTGTATTCTTACGGTGTGTCAATCTCCCATCTTCAAAAATTTGAAACATCATCAGGATTGAGGTGGTAGATGTTCATTGAGTGCTCGCACTTTTGCTGCTTTTCTCATTTTTCTTCTCTCTCCTAAAAGTTAAAATCCACTACTACTTGCACAACAATTGAGGCTCACTGAGCAGGCTTGAGTTTTGTTATTAACTGGTGGATGCTTTAAACGGTAAGTTGGTTCGAATGCAAACAAGTGGCATTTGGCAAATGCGATATACAAAACGCATTTGCCATATGCGACTTACAAGCCACATTTAACAAATGCGATTTACAAGTCGCATTTCTAAATTGCAAGTCTTATTTGGAAAATGCAATTTAGAAGTAGTATTTGGCAAACGCGATTTAATTTGCATGTCGCATTTGGCAAATGCGATTTACAAGTCGTATTTGGTAAATGCGATTTTCACTTCGGATTTGGCAACTACGACTTGTAAGTAGCATATGATGAACGCATTTTAGACGATGCATTTGTAGAATGCGATTTATAAGTCGCAATTGTGGAATATAACTTTGATTTGAGAAATGCAACTTATAAGTCGTATTCATCTTATATATCGCATTCCCAATGCGATTTACATAAAAATACCTCAGTCCCATTTGGATCCTTATTTTCTTATCAATTTTTTATCTCTTCATTTATTACTTTTTCAGTAAAAATTAATTTTTTTTTATAAAAGCTATGCATATGTCATGATGACAAATGTATTCTTGTTGTTTGTCAAAAGCATCTTCAAGAATTTGAAACATCATGTTGAAGACTGAACAATCCTTCTCAATCTCTTAAAGAGCACAATAGTGTAACTCGACGTCTCACGGCTTCAGTTAATTGACCAACTTCAGTTTAACCAATATCTTATACTAATATTTCCCATTTCCTTTCTCTTGTAATGACTTCTGACCTAGAGTGGCTTGAATTTAGTTTAACATTTGTGTGTTTAACAATAGAAATTATCAATTTATGTTCAATCTAAAGTCGATATTTTCTTTAAAGATGTTCTGATTTCGAAATTAAAGGTAGTGAAATCAATATGATATTGCCTACCGTTTTAAAAATATGAAAAAGCCAAGGACAATGTATATAAATGATAATTGTAGTTTACTTCTTAAAATATTTTCCCATCAAATTTCAAAATAATTATATGTTTATACTTGTGACTGTAAGAATTTTAATTATTAACAATTGAGCACCCATAACTCCAAAAAATGGGTACGCCACTACCTCCAGGTTAGCATATCACACAAGAAGGCATATGTTCTGTCCTCATTCAAATATATCCCCTCGAAGTGGCAATAAAATCGTGAGCCCGTTCAGTTTAAAAATAAAGTATACAAAAGTTATTGTTAACCGTGTAAAGGTTAAAAGATTAACTTTAATGTATTTTACTGATCTAGTTCTTGAATTTCAAAAAAAGAAAAAAGAAAATTCTTGAATTTTAAAATTAAAATGGACTATTTATGGCGTTCAACAAATGTATAGCTATTCATTCTCTCTCTTTTATTCATGACTAGTAAACTTATATAAGACAATATTTATAAATTTGAAAAGGATTTATTTTTATAAATTTAATTGAGATAGAATATGTAAAAATAAGTTCATAATATGCATACAAATATTAATTCCTTAAACTTGATTAAGTCACAAACATAAAATATTTTTAAAGTCATGTAAGGTTATGATTCTATAAGAACCACACATAACCATGCATACGTAAATCTGATATAAGCTGATACATATTTAATCAAAATCAATGAGCTTTCCGGTTTCTTAAAAATTGAAAAGAAGTTTCAACAAAATTTGAACTATTATTGCTTTTAGACATAATAAATGTCTTTGTCTAACATTTGTTTGACATGTGCATCCCACAATTATATTGGAGATGTATAATCCAATTCTTTCTCTCTCCTTCTTCCCTAGTGAAACAACCCCCCCTTTTTTGTCCAAAACGTTTGCAAAATCCTCAAAATTTTACTTTTTCTCTCTAGTATCTAATCAATACTCCTGAAATGTTTGTATAAAAATTTATATGTATGATGATAACAAGTATTTTGTGATAAATCACACAATATATTGATAATTTTTACAAGTAATCACTTGAAAATATTCTCATTAATTATATAGGCGTTGTCATGTATTACTCATTCACGTTCAAAATATCAACAAAAATTGTGTGTCACACTATTAAAAATCATTGGGGAAAAAGGGGATAAATTTTTAATAAAGCTAGGAACATTAGAGGCATATGACAAAATAAAGAAACGAAAGTAGTCCATTCACGATATTGAAAATAAACTATTGCTACATCCTAAGAAATTAAAGAATGATAGACGACAACTATTTGATACAAAATTCAATAAACAAAATAAGGCAAAAAAAATCTCCTTCGGTTTGGGATCTGGATATCAAGGAAGAGAAAAAGCTATACTATATGATAACATTAATGCAAAATTCAAAGAAATTTAAAAGTTCATCCCGGTAATTTTACTTGTTGGTCAATGACGAAAGGGATATACATAAAAGTAGAAACACACTTTTTCTTTCCATTAGAGAAAAAGAACATGAGAAGTCATTGTAGGACAAGAGGGAGAAGAGCAGTTAATTAGCAACTAAACATACATCTGATTTACCAACTAAATTACTCTGATCAAATATATTTGTCCAGAACATAAGAAGTCCTCATTCTCCTCCCCGCCGACTTTCTCAAAGCTTTCTTATTTAATTTTTTCTGCTCCATTGGGTATCTTCACCGGTTAAAAAAGAATAGTATCAAGGACAGAAGAAATGTTAAACAAAAGGAAAATACAATTCCACGAAGAAGAGGAACCCAAAAGAAGAGAATATATGAAATTCAGGAAGGCTGCATTTACAAAGAAGAAGAGTAGACTATGAAGCGTTTTTAGACGTGGTAACGTGTAACGTAAATTTTTTAATATGATTTAAAATAGTTGAAGAAATAAGAGTTCTTCACTATAATGCACAATAACTAATAAGTAATTACTTCTTGTAATGACTTTAATATGGGAAGTGGAAAAGAAATGAATTAAATATACTTTTTGACATTTTATAATTAGGAAAAAAGCAAAAAAAAAAAAAAGGAGAAAAAAGATAAATAGGATCCTGGCTAAATAGAGGTGTCAAATCACCTTGTCTATTCTTACAATTATATTTATATATAGATGTTTTTAATGTATAAAAAATACTAACCAAAATTTTCTTCTAATAGTCTAATTATTGTTTCTAGGACCCCAAAATTAGATTAATCGGGATTAGCAATCTGAAAAGACTAGCATTACCAACCAATCAAACATTTAGTAAAAGAAATTTGACTTTTAGCTACTACTTTTTAATGGAAGAACATAAATTCGGCTATAATTGTACTTATAACGACCAATTTTTTTATGTCGTTATAGTAATTTTTAAATGGTAAAATATTTATATTTGTCTTTCCGCATTTAAAATTTGTTCATTTCTACCCTTCGTTTATTTGATTGTAGGGAAAAAGGTCATTATTACCCTTGTACTATTATAAATAGTATACGTTTGTCCTCCGTTTCACTTTACGTCCAAAACTCAACCTATCATTAACAAATTTGATGGAATTGTCTTTAACCCTAACAGATGGTCAATGTGGCAGCTGACCCTCTCCATTTTTTCCATGTCAGTTGCCAAGTCAGTCTAGTCTCCACTCAACTATTCCCCTTCTCTTTCTTTCTCCTTCAGTTATGACAAAAGCAGCGACCAATTTTAAAAGACCAGCTCCAATCACTGACCCGTTAGTAGTGAACCCAATTTAACCCAATAAATAAAATATTTCAAAATTTAAAGAAAAAAAAAGAGTTGACCGGAATGAACTCCAGTGAAGTCCCAGATCTGTCGAGTCCGAAGGAAGTTTTTTGGCTGTCAAAGCAACAACTAACAATGGTTGGATATATCTCTGGAAAAATTCAACTATGTTGGATAATGGAAAGGACCTCAAAACTCAAAATCCTCTCGCCGGCAAATTAATGTTCATTGACAAAAAAGGCAGATTCGGCCATTCTTAAAACAAACTGATCCATACAACTCAAGTTCAACCCTCTAATAACCCACCCAACAAAGGCTTTATGCACTTTGTCCTTGAAACCCTTTTGACTCTTCAATTTCCTTTTACCAGCGAGCTTCCAACCTGAAGATATGGTCATTACTGTCATGCTAAGTAAAAAAAACCTAGTATTTCATCTGGTTTCTTATCCTCTCAACAACCATCCTAGGAAAACCAATGCCATTTTAATCATCCAGTTGAGAGAAATATATTTAAAAACTTATCTGCGATTAACTGGCAACCTGAAATAGGAGATTTCGGTGACTTCTGGGCAACAAGGCTACTGTTAATGTCTTCCCCATACTCATTGGGCCTCACTCATACAGTAAAATGTGGCTGAACTTTGGAGAAGAAGATTACCGGAAATCGTTAGTGGATGAAGAACACCAATTAAGGGGTTAAATCCGGTTCACTATTAACGGGTGGCCTAGTTTGAATTGAAAAATTTGAAGTAAAGCTAAAGAACTCATGGAAGAAGAAGAAGTTGGGAGTTCAGAGGGGTGGGTTGGGGGATATATTTAGTTTTTTTAATTGAGTAAATAAGTGACTTGGCAGCTGACATGGAAAAAATGGAGTGTGTCAGCTGCCACATTGGCCATCTGATAGGGTTAGGGGCAATTCCATCAAGTTTGTTAACGGTAGGGTGGATTTTGGACGTAAAATAATACGGAGGACAAACGTGTACAATTACAATAGTACAGGGGTAATAATGGCCATTTTTCCTTGATTGTATATATCCCTACCTTTACCGAAGAAAAATGTCATTCATTCGTTAAGAGTTCCAGACTCAATACTAAAATAAACTCGTGGAGGGCCAATTCACATTTTAAAATAGGGATATATACAAGGTTATCCATAGAAACTAAAATAATTATTCTGATTATACCCATACAAAATAATTAGGCAACCCTACCCATATAATATTTCGGTATAAATGTATACTATTATAGTATATTGTTATAGTATAACTGTATACTCAATTATATTATACACTTATAGTATATTGTGATACAATAGCGGTGTATTATTGCATAAATGTGTTTTAATTTAAATTTCTGCTGAAAATTTACATATTATTATATTATATCATTTCGTATATATGTATACTATTATAATATATTGTTGCAGTATAACTATATATTCTTACAATATATTTTGATACCATTGCGGGTAACTGTTGGGTAAATGTCTGAAACCTGAATAATGTGCAATGTGGGAAAAAAAAGGAAAGGAAAAACACAACAAGACAGAAAGTAATTAATGGGAGAAAGGGAAAATCAAGAAAAAGTTAGGATAAATAGTACTTAGGAAAAATAGGAGAGAGAAAACACAAAAGGACAGAAATTAATTAATGGAAAAAAAAGGAATGTCAGGGGAAAGTAAGGGTAAATATTTTGGACCGCATGGTCATATTATGGGAGAAATTAAAAAATACAGAGATTTACAATTGGTCATTCAAAAATAGTCACACTTTCAAAAGTAATCTAAATTTAGTCATTTTTCATGTAAAGATAAATCTGAACGAAAACACTGTTCAAAATCCGGAAAATACTCCAGCATATTATATTGGAGTTCCAGTATAAGTATACTGGAACTCCAGCATAATATAATGGAGTTCCAACATAAGTATACTAGAACTCGAGCATAATATACTGGAGTTCTAGCAAAGTATATCGGTCCAGTATAATAAGCTGGAAGTTTATACACAGGTGCTCGAATCTCCAAGATATTATGCTGGAACTTTTCGCGTGTCGGTGTTCCAGCATAATATGCTAGAAGTTCATTCACAGATGCACCGAACTCCAGTATATTATGTTGGATCGGTCTCTGTTGCAAAAACATAGTGGCTATTTTTCAATGACTTGGCAAATACTGGCTATTTTTAAATGACTAATCCGAAAACTGGCTAGCCCATACTATTTTTACTTATATTATGTAAAAAGTTTTGAGTGGGTAATTAGTTTGGCCCTGTGATCACGTGATTTTTGCTTCACGGAAATTACTCCAAAAGAAATCGAAAATAAAACAAGTTACCTTCGGGTACAATTTTGAGAATTTGGGTGACATTTTTGGTAATCATTTTTGTCCGTAAATGTTTACTTTTTTGTAGTTAATCGCGAAATATAAAATAAATATATTACATGCTTATTTAGGATTTAATTGTACATTTAGGAATTAATTAAATCATAATTTGGTTTTTAAAGAAAAATCGCAAAAGTATGCTTTTCGTCTTATGTTTTGTTGCCATGGTGTGATTTTACCTATTTAAATATTTTAATATGTGTGTGATAATTGTGTTAAGTGTTAATTAATATGTGTTTAGTTTTACTTTAATTAGGTATTGTGTTTTAAATTAGAAAATAAAATAAAAGAGTGCAAATTGGTCTAAAAATCGGACTGGGCCAGTTTCTTTAGGAAAATTCGAGGCCCAAAAGCACCAAAACCAGCCCAAGGCAGCCGGTCCAAGAGACCCATCTCCCAAGCCACCAAACGACGTAGTTTGATACCAAAACTACGTCGTTTCAAGAATAACCCATCTCAGCCGTTCAAACCATGTTGATCTGACGGCCCTCGTCCCATCTTCCTTACCCGTTACCTGACCCGACCCATTCCACCCAAAGACCAACCCGGTCTCACTTAACCAAACGATGTCGTTTTCTTTAAGTGAGAGATCCAGACCGTTGATCTCGACTGATCTAACGGCTATGATCAAACGACCACCCCGATATATAATCCCCCATCTCTCACCCCACACCCCCCATAACCAAACCCCCCCCCCTTTCGTCTTCATCGTCTCAGGGACTGAACCAGAAGATCCCCACGAAACCCTAGCGCCGCCCCCTTACCCCATCGCCTAAAACCCGGCGGCATCAACGCCGCCGGTCACCAAATTAACACTCCTAGTGCACCTTGACCCCCTGAACACGAATCTACAAACCATTTGGCTCGAATCAACCTACATCGTCTCGAATCTTCATTTGAAGATTCGAGCCAAACCCCAACCCATGCCAAACCCCCCCAAATCCATGCCAGGCACTCCCCTGACCTCTCTCGTGACCAAACCAGGCTTGGTTTGGTCTGAATAACCAGAAAAATCTGAATCCCAAATTTGCCCTAAGAACCCTAGAAATCCAAAATTCGAGTTTTTGTCCGTTTAAACAAGAAGGTTGAGGTCTAATAGACTTTAATCGAAGTATTCTCAGTTGAGAACACTTTGATTAAAGTCCGTTCAACCCCAAAAGAGGTTCGATTCCAAATCCGGGACATGTCAGTCTGATTTTCAACTCTTTAAGGTATTTCTCCTTCTTTTCTTTGTTGTTTCCATGATTGTTTGGTTTTGTTCATATGTTGAGTGTAAGTTTGATCTGTTATAGTGTCAACTATTCCGTCCTATCTCACCCAGATCTTTATTTGGTCGAATTGGTTTCTGTGTGTTTATTATGCATAACTATAGTTTGTGCAATCGAGTCGAATAAGTTCTGTCAATCAGTTATGTTTTCCACAAATCCCTGTGCCTGTCAACATGAAATCATAATATGTGTTTGTTCAAGTTTGGTTATCTGCTATTGATTTGTGCATATTGTAATTCACACAGTCGATTCGATACATGTCATCAATTAGTTTCAGTTTGGAATGGTATTTATCTGACTCATATGGTTGATTTGCTTACTAAGGCTTCTGAGAACTGATTGCACTATGCTTAGCCTGTTTATTTGAATCAGAAATCACTTAAGGATTGGTTATAGCTATTAGTGTTTAGCATAGGTTTCAGATTGTAGTTTAATTTAATGACATGTATACTCACTTTTGACCTTGGGCAGCATGTGTTTTGTCAGTTGCTAATGAATTAGAGTAGAATGGACAGCATGTGCTGTCAGGGCATATTCAGGCTGCCCATATTTGCTTAATTTAATAAAGGATAGACCACTTTAACAATAAAAAAGGGGGCTGTCAGGGGAATCTCATGGGAAGGGCTTTCTTCTTTAGTCTGTGAGTGGAAAAACAGAAGGAGAACATGGGGGGAGTTCAATTGCTTTAACAGGCTGGGGAATGGAGTCATTTTGGGATATAAAAAGAGAGGGTTTTTCAGAACTAAAGGGGTTTTTTTTTAAGAGTTGAAAGAGGAAAAAAGAGAGAAAAACAGAAATAAACATAGAGAGATACACAGGATACACAGGGATACAGAGATATACAAGCTAAAAAGACTGAAAAACAGAAGAGAAGAAAGAGTGAGCGAGAGTTGAGTTGGAAGAAGTAGATAGAGTTCACATAGCATCGAAGAGAGGCTTTGAAAATAGTTGATAGCAAAAGCAACAAAACACTACTTCAGTGAGTTCTGGTTTAGTGTCAAGTCCCAGTAGCTGACATTGGTCTGCTCGACTGATTTCAATTTGTTGGAACCTATTGGCTATCTATTGGTCCAGTTTTGGTCTAAATTCAAGTTCAGTTGAGTCTGTTTTGGGTTGTTTAGTTGCTGTCGGGTTTCACAAATCACTTCGAGCCTCCTTTAAGTATATTTCTAGGGTATTTGGTGCTGTTGGAACTACTGCCTTTGCTATTGCCTGTGTACTGCTGCTGCTTTGCTGACTTCTTTTCTCTTCAATTGTAAACGTTTCCAGGTACACACTTCTGAAACTATGGGTTGATGTAAGCTTGAATTGGAAGTTGAGTACAAAGAAATGAAACGTTCACCTGCTTTCACAATATCTGTGTTTAAGATGTAGCAATAGGATAAAATGATTCAATTAGTTCGTATTTGTTTGGGCTCATTCTAATCGTATTTGTTTTGTATAAATTGGGGCGTACTCGAACCAATGTGGACTGTTAAGTAG